>NC_087173.1:4920485-4947985 GCF_035594125.1 Scylla paramamosain
AACAACAACAACAGCAACAACAACAACAACAAAAACTACTATTACTACTACTACTACTACTACTACTACTACTATTAGGTGACGTATTTTTAATTTTGCTTTATGACCGTAGGACTTTTAAGCTTATATGAAATCTCTCTCTCTCTCTCTCTCTCTCTCTCTCTCTCTCTCTCTCTCTCTCTCTCTCTCTCTCTCTCTCTCTCTCTCTTTCTTTCTCTCTCTCTCTCTCTCTCTCTCTCTAATATATTTTCTGTCAGTTTTTCTCCTTATTCATTTTCCTCATTTACTGGGAATCTTCTTCAAGATACATAAACCTTAATTGTTCTCTCTCTCTCTCTCTCTCTCTCTCTCTCTCTCTCTCCTCTCTCTCTCTCTCTCTCTCTCTCTCTACTCTCTCTCCTCTCTCTCTCTCTCTCTCTCTCTCTTTTTCTTTTTTATTTTCTCCTTCGCGGTTTATTTTATGTCGTATCCAGTTAACTTCTTTCCTCTTGAATTTTTCTTAGCTTTCTGTACGTCTCTCTCTCTCTCTCTCTCTCTCTCTCTCTCTCTCTCTCTCTCTCTCTCTCTCTCTCTCTCTCTCTCAGGTTTCCCTTTTATTACAGTTCATCTTCTTCCCTTCGTCTCTTCCTCTTTCTTCCACTTTATTTCTGTCATTCAATCCTTCTTATCTTCTATTCTTCTTTCATTTGTCTTTTATTTAGTTTTCTCAGTTCTCCTTCCTTGGCGTAACCTCTTGTCATGTCCTTTATTTCCCTCCCAGTTTCTCTTTCCGTTTATCTATCTTTTCTCATCCCTCGCTTTCTCTCGTCTTTCTCTATTCCTATCTTCATCGTCATTTGTCTATTATGGTTTCTTGTGCCTCTCCCTGTCTCCTTCTATCTGCTCATTTATTGCATTCCTTTCCTGATTCTTTATTCTTTGTTATTGTTGTACTTCTCTCATTTATTCTTTATCATTTCTTCCAATATTCGTCTTCTTTGTAATTTGTGTATATTACTTTCTTCGTCTTCTCTCTCTCTCTCTCTCTCTTCCTTTTTTTTTTTTTCTTATTCAGCATTTTCTGTTTTTAACTTTCGTCTGCTCTTCGTTATTGTGTCTTCCTCTTCTCTCCTTCTTTCACTATGCACTCTTTCACTTTCTTACGCGTTGTTCGTTATCCTATACCTCCCTTATTCCTTCCTTTACCCTCTTCCAATACTCACTTTTCCTGTCCATTGCACCTTCGTTATTTCTCTTCCCTCATTCCTCTCTTTCTCTCCTCTTTCTCTCATATCCATCTTTTCATCCTTCCCTACTCTTCTCCGTCTACCCTCCCTACATTCCTGCATTCCTTCCTTTTCTGTACTTTTTTTTATTCTATTTTATCTTCTTCGTTCTTCCCTCTCCTCTCCTCAAATGCCTGTTTTCCTTACTTTCCCCTATTCTGTTTCACTTATCTTTTTTTTCTTCCTCCTATTCCGATACTTTTTTTTTTAACTATCTTATTCTGGTCTATATCTTATTTCTCTTCGTCGTATTTTTCTCTAATTTTCTTCTGGGTTCCTACTTATCAGTCTTTCCCTTTTCTACTCCCCTTCCTCTTTTCCCGTCCTCTCTTACCCATCTCTACTCAGTTCCTTTCTTAACTTCTTCCTTTTTTCACTATCGACACTTCTCACCCATCACTCCCCATCTCTCTTCTTCCTTTTCTCCGATATTCTGCTCTCTTACCTTTCCTTCCTCATCTCCCTTCTTCCCTTCCTCCTTCTTACCATACTCATTTCTTTCCCTTCTTCCTCCATTATCTACTCTCCTTACCCGTCACTATTCTGTCCTTCCATTCCTTCTATCTCTCTCTGTTTTTTACTCTTCCTTGCTTACCTCTCTTCTTCCCTTCCTCCTTCCTACTTTACTCCTCTTATTCCTTCCCTTCTTCTTCCACTATTTACTCTTCTTACCCATCACTACTCACCTCAGAGCTTCCTTTCCTCCTATATATCTCTCTTTCACCCTTCCTTACTCCCCTCTCTCTTCCTGCCCTTCCAGTATCCACCACAGCAACACAGCCAGACCAACCTGCTGCCGCCCCCTCACCCTCACCAAACCACCAATCGGCGGTCACGAGATCCAAGAATCAATCAAGCTTGCACGTTGTAATGAAGTTCTCGCCAGGAAAACCCATCGCAGCCCTCAACCCCATGTAGTGTCTCGCTGGTCTAAGTCTCAATTCCCTCTCTCTCCCTCTGTCGACTCTTCCCTCTCCTCCCCCGTCTCTCTCTCTCACCCTCCCGTCCCTATCACGCTCTCTTTCTCTGCTGTGGTATTTTCTTTGTTGCCTTTTAATTTTATACACTGATGAAAAATGTGAGGGACAGAGAGAGAGAGAGAGAGAGAGAGAGAGAGAGAGAGAGAGAGAGAGAGAGAGAGAGAGAGAGAGAGAGAGAGAGAGAGAGAGAGAGAGCGAGAGAGAGAGAGTTATATTCCTAAATCGTTGTGTATATGTGGGCAGAATGGAAGGCAAAGGGAGGGGTTGGGAAGAAGCAAGGAGTCTTATTAATTATTTGTTGTCATTTTTGGCCTGCGTAGGAGGACTTGCGATTCTTATTGGTGGAAAGCCTTATTGCTGGAAGAGGATTGCTGCTCGGGGATTTTTTAGCGAGTGTTTGTTTCCTACGAGAGGGAAAAAACCATATATCTTACCCCTTTCGTTGCGATACACACCAATTCTGAGCACAAAAGACAATGAATGAATAAAAAAAGAATAGATTTTGGAATTTTTTAGCCAGTACAGTGTTTGGGTGTGGCTGTAGAACAAGGAAAAGGTGTCTCAGAGGTGGTCAGGCATTAGGGAAGCATGTGGGAGATAGCAGAGAAAGGGTTAACAGGAGGAGGAGGAGGAGGAGAACAGGTGATCTGAATAAAAAGTGCATTGTGTTGTCATTTGATGGTTTGATTGTGTATTCTCATTTATTTAAGTATTTTTTTTCATAAGTATGTATCTTTTTTTTCCTCTATTTCTGTATCGTCTGCTTGTCTGTCTGGCTGTATGTTTGTTTCTCTGTTTGTTTGTCTGTCATTTTCATCTGAACAATCAAATAATTAGTCATTCAATAATTTTTTTTTCTCTCTCTCTCTCTCTCTCTCTCTCTCTCTCTCTCTCTCTCTCTCTCTCTCTCTCTCTCTCTCTTTCTCTCTCTCTCTCTCTCTAAGATGACGCTAGAAAATAAGGAAGGCATTGAGCAGTTACCTGTGTGTGTGTGTGTGTGTGTGTGTGTGTGTGTGTGTGTGTGTGTGTGTGTGTGTGTGTGTGTGTGTGGTGTGTGTGTGTGTGTCTCAGTATTTATCCGCTAAACACGAAAAGCTCTTCTCTCACACTCAATAATATCTTTTTTTTGTTTACATTTTTATTGTTCCTGTGTCAATAATGATAAAAACAAAAACATATTTGAGTCTCTAAAAGTCACTGCTCTCTCCTTCACGCGTCCTACTCTCACTCCTTGACCACATGTCTGCTATTTTTCTCTTTCGCCTGCCTCTCTGAATCCCGAGCGCTGACCCCGACACACACCACTCACTCCGGCCGACTTGGACGACTTCTTCCCGACGCTTAGAAGGCTTGGGAAGGATTACACCACGTTGTTTTCATCTCGCCGGCTTATGCATCTGTTTTTTTAGAGGGTGTTTTTATCTTTAGTCTCTGTTTTCATGCTGCTTCCACCTTCCGGGTTTAATTATTCTTATCTTCTTAGGCTCTTGTTGTCTCTGCTTTGTGTATCGTCTCTAAGTCTTTCTTCAGGTTTTCGTCTTTCGTTTTTTTTTTTTATTGTTTTGTGTGTGTATGTTTGTTTATTTTCATTTTTTTTTGTTACTGATTATGTATTGTTGTTTTCTTCTTCACAGCAACAACAGCAGCAGCACCGCCTACCATCGACATTACTATCACCACCGCCTAGAAAGGATGGGTGAAGTAGAGGAGAGGAGACAGAAAGAGGGAAAGATGGGGTGAAAAAGATGGAGTGAAGGATAGTAGGAGAAGAAAGTGTGTGAGCTTTACCGCACTGCTAATTTTTGTTGAGTCTCGTCTCTGTCTCGTCTGAGTCTGTTTCGTCTCCATCACCACCACCAACACTACCACCACCAACAATAACAACAACAACAATTACTACAAGTATTACTAAAATTTCTACAGTACAAAATAACAATAACAACAACAACAATTACTACAAGTATTACTAAAATTTCTACAGTACAAAATAACAATCACCTTCGAGAAATAGAAAAAAAAGTAAATTGATGCTTCTGAAGAGTCACGTGAACGCATGAGAGAGAGAGAGAGAGAGAGAGAGAGAGAAGAGAGAGAGAGAGAGAGAGAGAGAGAGAGAGAGAGAGAGAGAGAGAGAACCTAGGACTCACCTCGGCTCGGTAGTGACACGCGCGGTGACGCAAGTGTTTTCAGAAGCCTTGTAACACGGAAATAATGGATCATGGCGGCGTGGCAGTCACCGGGGAGACGGAAGAACGGTTTTTACAATACCTGATATGGAAAAGCACTCCGCGGCGCTCATACGATTGCTACGTTTTCTTTGACTGCATGACGAGCGCTGCGTCTCCTGAACACACTCAGGCGGGCGCACTGACCTGAGATCGGGGATAAATATTGAATCATACCCGGGACACACCTCGAGGGCAGCAAGGCGGTAATGTGGGAGCCGAGCGATTCATATGAGCTGAAAATGTCGTAAATTTAACGTGAAATGGCGACTGGCATGATTGGTTTCGTGTCCGGGGCGAGTTTCTCTGTCTCCTGAACCATATTCTGAAACACTTCTGCGCCACATCCCGACTACTTTCAAAAGGTTGTACTAATTAAAGTTACACCGGGTTTTTAAAGGTGGTTTTACGGTTCTAGTGACAGGTAAACAAGATCTATATATTATTAACGGGAGAAAGACTCTTGAGAACCCCGGTGGCAGTTGAAAATAGTGATAAGTGAGTAAAACCTTTCAAAATACGGGCTTCTCTCACTCAAAACTCCCCCGTAGCCTCACATTCCGTCCCTGTGTTGCAAAATAGGTGAGTATGAGTTTCTCTCGAGTCCCCGGAGCTTACTTTCATGCGCCACTCAACACGTACTGCACACAAGCTCCAGAGTCACCGGTGATCTTTTTGAAGCTTTTGACTTTTGTGTTTCGGGTTTTGTTTATATTTATTCAGTCTCCCTCTCGGTGCTTCATCTAAAGGCAAAGGGGATTAAATTACGGCTCTCTCCGGGATCCATAAAAAAATCGTCCGCTTGGATTTATTTATATTGGAAAAGTGGGTGGAAGCTACACGCCGGTGAGATACGGCGAACAAAAAAGGAGGGATATTTTGGGTTGTTGACTCTTAACTCTCTCTCTCTCTCTCTCTCTCTCTCTCTCTCTCTCTCTCTCTCTCTCTCTCTCTCTCTCTCTCTCTCTCTCTCGAACGCGACTAAAATTTTGCACAATAGAAATTATAATGATAGTAGTAGTAATAGTAGAAACAGTAGTGAGTAGTAGTAGCAGCTGTAGTACTCACTCTCACTCTCTCTCTCTCTCTCTCTCTCTGCGGTGTATTCTTATTTTTTCAAGCTTTATTAATTTTTGGCGCGTGACGGGGCGGTGCTGTTCATGACGCCGAGTCCATTATGTGGTCGATGGCGCGGCGACGTGCGTGATGGGGCTAATGAGGTCAACTGCACCACCACCACCGCCCACCGCCACCACCATAGCCACCACCACCACCGCCACCCATTGCCCTTCCTGTCCCCTCACAGCCAAGTGCTCTCTTCCGCCATCCTTCATCCTTTATCACAACAAATGCTCTTTCCTTATCTAGCAAATGCAGTTTTATTTTCATTTTTTATTTTTTTTGTTTCTTTTTCATACGTTATATTTCTGCATACCTTAAGTACTTCTCTACTATTGCCTTTGATACTTTTTATTTGTAATTTATCGCTTCAAATAAATCTTTTTTATTTCATAGATTCAGTTTTATTATTTTGTTTATTTAATTTTTCTTTCACAAGTTATGTTCTTCATGCACTTCAAATACTCATCTTTTATTCCCTTTAATGTTCTTTTTTTTTTTTTTTACTTGGATATCCAAATAGTTTTTTTTTTCAACATTTCCTCTAAATGTTTATTTTTTTCTGTACCCTCAAAGCTCTTTACTTAATCCGGTGAATGCCCTTTTTTCCTCCATTCATTTAATCTTTCCTACCTCCAAGCTGCTTCTTTTGTTACATATCTCTAAATACTTTCGTTCTATAACCTACACAAATACCTTTTTTCCTGCATATCAAACGATCTTATCTCGATTCCTTAAGTAATATATTTCTTGGAGCGTTGTCGTGCTAGCATCCTCGAATACTCTCTTTGATAACCGCTTTGGACTCTTTATGGCTTCAATGTCTGCTTTTTTCTGTCCCCTACGCAGTCTTACTTCTCCTTGTTTACAGCTTTCCCTGCCCTGGCTAGCAACGGATCACCCCAGCACACGAATAAACAAACAGACAAACGAGGAGGATTCTTAGCTGTCCTGCGGGGGAGATAAACATCCTCTCTTTCTCTCTCTCTCTCTTGGTAATAACACAATTATGCTTCAGTACCGGTTGTCCTTTCTCTTGCTAAATCGTTATTTTAGGTCCATTTTTATTTTAGATTCGTACTCTTAGCTTTGCAACCTAGAGAAGACTGAATCAACCTCTCTCTCTCTCTCTCTCTCTCTCTCTCTCTCTCTCTCTCTCTCTCTCTCTCTCGTTGTAACCCAAGAACCAAGGAGAAATGAAACACGTAAGAAGAAGAAGGAAGAATGAAAACAAGAGCATGACATTCTCTCTCTCTCTCTCTCTCCCTCTCTCTCTCTCCTCTCTCTCTCCTCCTCTCTCTCTCTCTCTCTCTCTCTCTCTCTCTCGGTAATAACACAATTATGCCTCGCCTCCTGCCCCCAGACAACTGCAGCACCAGCCGGAGTTTATCTACCCTGTGTGTCTCCCGCAGCTCCTCCCGCGGCACTAAGTCACTCTGCATCAACGTAAAATGGAATATATAATTTGCGTGCAACGTTAGGCGGCGATTAATGTACTGCCTTCCTCCGCCACGCCGCGGTTTTGTCTTTCTTGCTTTTTGTACATAAATAGACGCTTACGTACGCACAGAAAAAAAAAAAAAAGGAAAAATGAAATAAATAAACAAGAAAAACTAAAAAAAAACTACATGAGAGAGAGAGAGAGAGAGAGAGAGAGAGAGAGAGAGAGAGAGAGAGAGAGAGAGAGAGAGAGAGAGAGAGAGAGAGAGAGAGAGAGAGAGAGAGAGAGAGAGAGAGAGAGAGAGAGAGAGAGAGAGAGAGAGAGAGAGAGAGAGAGAGAGAGAGAGAGAGAGAGAGAGAGAGAGAGAGAGAGAGAGAGAGAGACTATACACCTGTGCATTTCCATCTGAAACAATGTAGCAATATCGACGAAAGAATACGAAAACCTTGCATTGTACATTATAATACAAAAATAACAATTTCTCTTAACGCCAAGACGATAAGACTCACTTGTAATGAGCAATTTCCTTTCCTTTCTAATACCTGTGCGCTGCGGGGCGGGATTAGAAGTAGAATTAAAATAAGCGACCAATATGTATCTCCGGGTTATTATAAAGTTCGTACAGGTAATCCTCAGGTGTGCACGAGCAGGAATACATGTGAATACTGGCATGGATGTGGATACGGATTATGATTTAGATGGTGATACGAATGCAGATACAGATAAGGCTTCGGATATTATATATACTAATACGCCTATGGTTATGAATACTGATATCGATAGGGATTGAGATGAATACGGATGAATAAGGATAGGAATGGATACGAATACTGATACTAATACTGGTGTTGCGGATACTGATACTGGTGGTGATCCGAATACGGGTAATTTTATACTGACACTGGCGCAGAGACAATATGGCAGTAATGTAGAGCTTTGAGTACAAAAAATATACTACAAAAGATTATAATTTATCTTTTTATAAGTCCAATTAACTGCTGATAAAAAGATTGGGTAAAAGAATTGGAAGTTGCAATGATACGAAGTCAAATTAGTTGTCGAGAAAAAAAAGTTGCAAGGATAAAAAGCCAAATTAGCTTTTGTGAGGATTAAAAAAGGAGAAGAAAGGGGAAGTTCTAATGATACAAATTAGCTGTCAAGAAAAGAAATGAGGAGTTGCAATAATATGAGGTCAAATGATTTAGTCTGGTTGATGTTCCTCTCTTCTGCAGATCACTTGTATGAATCACAGACAAGATACACGTGGATAATATGATAAAGAAAAAAAAAAAAAAATTACAATATCCTAATAAATCTTGAACATTACGAGGCAGAATAAATTAGAAAAAGAAAACCAGTGAATTGTGACTTGCTTTTGTTTTTAGCGAAGGACGGACATTAACTAGAGACCATAAAAATTAAAGAGGAAAAAATGCTCCACTAAACCCATTACTTGAGAACAAAAGAAACGCAATTCCAGAAATGAAAAATGAACTCAAAGAAATCGTGACTTGCTTTTTTTTGTCTTTAGCGACGAACGGAGACTGACTTGAGACTGTAAAGATTAAAGAGAAAAAAAAAAAAAAAACACTCTACAAAAGTACATTAGATAAAAGTAAAAGAAACCGTTCGAAAAATTAAAAAGTCAACTTAAATCCCTTAAATCTACACCTTTCTTTGCACGCTTATAACTCAGAGTCGCCATCCGTCCATCATTCCACGCACCCACAAATATTTCCTCTCCGCCGCTGCCCAGACAACGATTACTAGGGATTATCTCGTTCATTCTTTTATTCCTCAGTCCGTCAGTCAACTTCCAGGTATTTCAAGTTGGCATTGGAATAGCAATCTTAAGCCGTCACTTTCCGTATTGAATTTCCAAGAACACCTGTGATGTGATTTCCTCAATGACAGAAGCGCGAGATAGGAACAAAAGGAGCATTTCTGAGCTTTAGTGAATTCTGTTGCCATTTTTGTGCGAGTTCCGTGAAAATTCCTCGCGTTCGTGTCATTTTCCTTTATGGTTTTATGGTTAATGGCATGAGAAGACGGAAGTAAGGCGTCTTAGCAAATCATAAAGATGAGGTGGAATATCTTCATACGTAAATTATAAGAAATACAGTGCATTACATCTTAGCAAATCATAGACAAGATGAATGTAGATGATGTGATAAGGAAAAAGTGCAATATCTGAACAAATCTTTAACACTGCAAGGTAGAACATCTTAATAGATCATAAGGAAGGTAGTGCATCTTAAAAAAAAATCATAAATAAGGTAGAGCATCTTAGTGAAGCATGGACATTACAAGGAAGATCGTGTTAAAAATTATAATCATTACGAGGTAGAGCAACTCAGCAAATATTAAATAAAGTCAGGACGAACATCTTTACAAATCATAAGCAAGACTAGGTAGAATAGTTTGGTGGATTATAAACCACGCTCTTGAAAAAAAAAAGTTTGTGAGCCTCACTTCCGAGATAAGCAAATAAGTTTACAATGTATAAAAAAGGTCATGAGATAAACGAGTGGTGGCAGTGGTGGTGGTGGTGGTGGTGGTGGTGGTGGTGGTGGTGGTGGACATGACTTTCCAACGATAACAAGGACAGAAAAAAAAAAATCATAAAGAAAAACAAATAAAATATAGCGAAAAGAAAAGTCAAATTTTAAACATAAAAAAAAAGCAAATGAACATCACGAAGTTACGATAAATGAATAAATAAAAGGAACAACAAGGACACCAAACTATCAAAAAACATAAAACAAACAACATAAAACACAAAAAACAAACAAACAAACAAGAGAATAAGAACGAAAACAAACACCCACTGGTTCCATGAGCATCAATGAAAACTAAATCACATAATTTCGCCTTGGAATCAGAAAATACATCGTCTTTCATGTTAAGAATAGCCCAGCCAATCATCTGTGTTGGACTCCTAAAGGGCATGCAAGTAAGGAAATAACTCTGAAGGCGCCCTGATAAGTCTGAGGCTCAACCAATGAAGGTGAAGCGAACTGAAAAGCTGAAGGAATGACGATACTGTAAAAAAAGATGTGATATTGTTTAAGATTGATTTATTTCTCCTTTGCATTTGATTTATTTTGTATTAGAAAAAAATAGTACAAGAATAAATAGTGATGATGAAATAAAGCGGATCCTGATTGCCAGTGAAGAAAGATGTGATATTGTTGAACTGGTTTATTTTCTCCCTTGTGTGTTTTAGAAGAAAATGCCACAATAGTAAGCGATGATGAAATAAAACAGATCAGTATTGCCAATTAAGTGAGATAACCACTGAAAAAAAAAGAGTAACAAAGAGATGATGAAAGGAATGGCGATATTGGAAAGATGCGATACGTTAGAGACTGATTCCTTTTCTCTTTTGTATTCGACTATTTTTGTAATGGGAGAACAAAATATGCCACAATAACAAGTGATGATGAAATAAAGCAGTATTGCCAATTAAGAAAGATAACCAGAGAAGTGAAATAAAAATAACAAAGAGAGATGAAAGGAATTAACTGAGCGCAACACACAACTAACACACAAAACATCACCCCCTTAACACGCAATACTCCTAGAACACAAAATAACATACAGCACAACACAAGTAGGACACAAAACAACACCTCTTAACAAACACAGCACACTACCTACCACTCACACACACACACACACACACACACACACACACACACACACGCGTTGCCCCACAAGAGGAAAAATACGAGTTCGGATTTAATTAAAACTTTACATGAACGTCCGCAAAGGTGAGGAAAATTGAAGGTGGGATGAGGTTCAGGCGATGCAGTGAAATGTGCAAACTTACCACTATCTTCCTCTTCTCTACGTCCCTCCTTCCTTCCTTCCTTCCTTCCCTTCTTCTTTTTCTTCCTTCATTCTTTTCTTCACTTTGCATCTCCTCCCTTTCCTTTCCGTTTTCTGGCTTCCTCCTTTCTTCGTTTTCTTTTCCCATCATTTTCCTTTCTGCTTGTATTCTTTCCTTCCTTCTTGTTCTTCCTCTTCTCTTTCATGTCCCTCCTTCCATCCTTCCTTCTTTCCTTCACTTTGCATCTTCTTTTTTTCCTTTCTTCCTGTTCTCTAACTCCCTCCTTTCTTCGTTTTTCTTTTCTATCATCTTCACGTTTTCATTTCTTTATACATGTTCCCTTCTTCCCTTCTTTCTTGTTCTTTCTTTTAATCCCTTTCTCCTTTCCTCCCTTCTTCCTTTTTTCATTTGCCTTTCTTCTTCCTGTCTTTCCAATCCTTGTATTCTCTACTTTCTTTCTCCGTCTGCACTCCTTCTCATTTTTTCCTTCTTTATCTCCTTCCTGCCTTGTTTTCTTCTTTCGTTCCATTTTTTTCTAATCCTCCTTATTTCCCACTTTTTTTTCAATAACTTTTTACTGTTGTTTTTCTTTATTGTTTACTTATAAATTTGTTTGTCTAAATTTTTATTTTCACATTTTTTTCTTTATTTTCAATTTTTATATTCGTTTGGTTTTACTTCAACTTTTGTCTTCCTATTTTGTCCATCTTGTTTTTTTTTATTTATTTATTCATTTTTTTTTATTTTGTGCATAATTTGTTGATATGTTAATTTAATCGACTTATTAATCATATTGTTTTCTCTTCTCTCGTGCATATGAATTATGTTGATTTATATTCACCCAACTCTTTTTTGTCTCCAGTTCTCATTATCATTATCTTTCTAAACATTCTTTTTGTTTTCTTTTGTCACTTTCTGCTTTCATTTATGCATTTTTTTCTTTTGCTTTTATACTCCACGTATCTGGAATTAAATTATGTAGTCTTCAGTGGTACTATTTACTGAGTCATTAGCTTTTCTTATAGTATTCTCTCTCTCTCTCTCTCTCTCTCTCTCTCTCTCTCTCTCTCTCTCTCTCTCTCTCTCTCTCTCTCTCTCTCTCTCCTATGTTTGAATATCCATACCTATTAATCTATCTATATTTATCTATTATTTTACATATTCATTTATTTATCTACTATCCATTTATGTATACATGTATGTATGTATGTATGTATGTATGTATGTATGTATGTATGTATGTCTATCTGTCTATCTGTCCATCTACGTTCCTTCCTATCTATCTACCTATCCATCTATCTATCTATCTATTTATCTACCCACCTTTCAATCTACCAGTCTATCTATCCATCCATCAATCCATCTAGCCCATCAGACTATCTCCTCCCTTGTAACTTTTTTCTAGTCTCGCCGCGTTTGAGTTCCCCATTCTGGCTTGCTTTTTTATCGCCGCCACTGGGTCTTCAGGTCTATTGGAAGCATCGATCTGGCGCCTACACTACTCTTGTACTTCGCAGCCTGCCTTCCTTCTGCCTCGAGGGTCCGCTGGCTGTTCCTCCTCCACTTCAAACTTTCTCACAATGGTTCCCCGACAATATTTGCTCTCTCTCTCTCTCTCTCTCTCTCTCTCTCTCTCTCTCTCTCTCTCTCTCTCTCTCTCTCTCTCTCTCTCTCTCTCTCTCTCTCTCTCTCTCTGCATTTTTACGCTTTCTTTCGCTTGCTTCCGTGTTTCTGTCCTTGCCATTCACCTTCTGGCTTCTTTTCCTTCGTTTATTCTCCCTTTCATCTGTTTTCTCTTTCTCTTGTTTTATTTTCCATTATCTAACATTTCTATCTCCCTTCTCCTTCTCCGAGTGTGTGTGTGTGTGTGTGTGTGTGTGTGTGTGTGTGTGTGTGTGTGTGTGTGTGTGTGTGTGTGTGTGTGTGTGTGTGTGTGTGTGTGTGTGTGTGTGTGTGTGTGTGTAATATTGTACAATTTTATATAATAATATTTTGCAAAATATTTTCTCGTGGACTGAAATGATATTCTCTACCTAGACACTCTCTCTCTCTCTCTCTCTCTCTCTCTCTCTCTCTCTCTCTCTCTCTCTCTCTCTCTCTCTCTCTCTCTCTCAACCTTTTTGCCTCCTTTTTTTCTTTATATATTTTTGCTCCGTATTTTTCTCACTTTTCGCGTGAATTTTCGCCTCTCTCTCTCTCTCTCTCTCTCTCTCTCTCTCTCTCTCTCTCTCTCTCTCTCTCTCTCTCTCTCTCTCTCTCTCCCTTACGTGTCCCCAATCCGCGCCCCCACGCCAACACAAATGCTTACACAATCCTCTTTGTGGCCGCGGGGGAATCTACGGATCACCAATAAATGAAACTAAAAATATCCGAGGAATTCCACCAGCGACAAACACTGAATTCCGTTAACGATGTGTGGGAGGCGGACCTTCAAAGCTACTGAAGGCCCTTTTGTGGAATCTCTGCCATCGTCTTCCAGATATAACATGATACTCTGTTCTTCCTTATTACGAGGAGAAATAGTTCAGGTGATTTCTGGCCTATTTTTGGGTTTTGTCGTGGTTGAAAGTGTTATTTTCTTAGTGGAATATGTAGAGTTATTTTTGGTTGTCTTCTTTATTCTTGTGGTTTTTAATCCCTCGTTCTTTTTTTTATTTTTTTATTTTTAACTTTTTTTCTTTTTGCACAACTTATTTCTCTTTACATTTTTATGGTTCTTTTTCTTCAGGTCGTATTTTTTTTTCATACTCTTTCATTTTCTTGTTTATTTTTTTTTTGCCTTTTATTTAACACTTTAAGCTTTCCATTTTGTTAGATGCACTTTTCTTCATATTTGATACTACTTAAATCTCTCTCTCTCTCTCTCTCTCTCTCTCTCTCTCTCTCTCTCTCTCTTTAGTTCTCTTCATATTTGAAACTCTTAACCACTCCTTTTTTTTTTACATCATCTATTCTCCATATATGCTAATTCTTACCATTCTCCCACTCTCCCTCTTTTAATCTTTTCTTATGTTTTTCTATAATATTCCCTTTTTCGTCTTCTCTTTTCACATTATTTTCTTTTATCAACTCTCTTTCCTTCCTGCACTATATCTATCATAATATTCTTTCTTTTCTATCTCATTCCACTTTCAATTTAATTTTTATGGCTTCTTTTCTCTGTTCACATTTTTTTTTTTAACTCTCTGTAACCTTTACTTCTTGCTATCATATTCCTCTTCTTTCTTTTTCATCTCATTTGATTTTTATAGCTCCTTTTCTCTGTTCATATTCCTGTCTCTTTTATTAATAATCTCTATAACCTTTCCTTCTTGCCATTTTTTTTTTTTATGAACTCTCTCTTTAAACTTCTTCCTGCTATCTATCTATCATATTCTTTTCTTAACTCTCTTACCGCTATCTATCATACTCCCCGTCTCCCTCGCCGCCCCTCCAGCACAGCCCCGCCCCAGAAGTCCTCCCCAAGTTAATCCTTCACCCCGACACAAAACAAACACCTCATTTATCCAAGACTTCTGCGGCTGACGGCTTGGCTTCCCGTCCAAACACTTCTCCTCCTTCCATTTACCCCCTTCCTCCCTCTCCCTCTCCTTCCCTCTCTCTGATAACGGCGCATCTTCCTCTTCTCTCGCATCTCCTCGCATCTCCTCCTAGTCCTGTCTCACCTGCCATAATCTCTCCTGCCTCCGTCTCTCCCAGGTTTCTCTTCCTTGGTCCCTCCCTCGCTCTTTCTCTCCTGCCCCGCGCGGCGCCACACACCGGCTGAGCATCTTAATGGAGATCTCGTGGGCCTTTCTTGACCAGGACACTTGAGGCAGGCGCTTTTCTACCTTCAGGCGGCCTCTTCCCTCTTGACTCTAACCTCTCTTTCCTTCTGGGCTCCTCTCTCTCTCTCTCTCTCTCTCTCTCTCTCTCTCTCTCTCTCTCTCTCTCTCTCTGTTTCTTCGTACTTTAGTATCTCGTTGTTGTTGTTGTTGTTGTTGTTGTTGTTGTTGTTGTTGTTGTTGTTGTTTTTCTTGTTCGTCATCGTCATTTTTACCTTCTCTCTATTTTTCTTTCTTCTTCTTCTTCACTTTTTTCCTCTTCTTCTTTTCCTTCTTCCTTCCTCCTCCTCTCTCTCCTGCTCCTCTGACCTTCTCATCCTTCTATCCCCACCCTCCTCCTCCTCCTTCTCCTCCTCCTCCTCCTCGTCTTCCACCTTCTCACCTTTTGGCTTTCCTTTCCTCCTCCTCCTCCTACATTCTTAACCTTTGCACCTTTCCTTCCTCTTCCTCCTCCGGTTTCTTATCCTTATGCACTTCCTTCGAAAACTACTCTCTCTCTCTCTCTCTCTCTCTCTCTCTCTCTCTCTCTCTCTCTCTCTCTCTCTCTCTCTCTCTCTCTCTCATGGCATATCGATTTTCTGCACTTTCACTGTTTCAATATCCTTTCAGACTTCCTTTTTCTTCGCTCGTTCTTCCTTGAAAAAGCTTCGCCTTTATCCATTTCTCTTCTAAGCTTTCTCCGGGAGTAGCATTGCTTTCCATTTCACATCGGCGGCCTTGAGTGTTGCAGCTGAAAAACACGGATGAAAGGAACACACACACACACACACACACACACACACACACACACACACACACACACACACACACACACACATACACACACGACTTGTACCGCAATAGAATATAACAGAGACGAGAAGAAGATGGTTCAGGCAAACACACACACACACACACACACACACACACACACACACACACACACACACACACACACACGATGACTGCCACAATGGAATAAAAGAGAGGCGAGAAGACGATGCGCATACACACACACACACACACACACACACACACACACACACACACACACACACACACACACACACACACACACACACACACACACACACACACACACACACACACACAGAGGACTGGCACAATGGAATAGAAAAGTGGCAAGAAAGAGAATGTCCAAACATACACACACACACATACACACACACACACACACACACACACACACACACACACACACACACACGGCAACAACAACACAACGAAAATGATGAAAAAAAAAGTACTGCGGAAGAAAACACATGTTGGTTTCCAGGTGTACCGCGAAGTAATTGGATGAGTGACACCTGTCCTGTTTACCTGAGTGGCGGCAGTGTCTCCACCTGGAGTGGCTCATTCTCTCCTCGTGTTTGTAAGGCAATCACGGCCACGCGCAGATAGCAAATTGATAAGGAGTCGCTCGCTCATCACTGTGAACGATGAGAGAGAGAGAGAGAGAGAGAGAGAGAGAGAGAGAGAGAGAGAGAGAGAGAGAGAGAGAGAGAGAGAGAGAGAGAGAGAGAGAGAGAGAGAGAGAGAGAGACAACCCAGCATTTGAAGGAAAAAGGACATTTTCGTTTATCTCACGCTGACCTTTCCCTCCTCCACCCTTTCCTCCCTCTCACCTTCCGTCCTCTCTCCATCCCTCCATCCCTCCACCCTTCCATCCTTTCCTCCTTCTCTCAGACGCATCGTGGAGGTGAAAATTAAAAAATTCATCGCGACCACTATTGAAAATTTCACAAGGTTGAGGCGGCCGAGGGAAGGAGGAGGGAAGGGCACGTGCGGAACGTTATCACGCACGTCTTGTTTCATTCACGTCTTCTTCTCTGACGAGGGATACTGAAGAGGGGGGCCAGGGGACAGGGAGGGGGCGGGGACGAGGAACACTGGAGGGGGAGGAGGGGGGACGTGAGTTTGTCAGACCATCACCTTGACAAAAAAAGAAAGAAAAAAAGAGAGAGAGAAAAAAAAAGGTCATATGCGTAAGAAAAAATGGAACATCCTTCATTAAATATGCGTCTTGGGAGCGCAAAGGAACACAAAGGAAGGTCAAGCAGTAACAGCAGATCTGTAGCCTCCTGCTAGTCTGTGATAAGGTACCATCTAATCTGAAATACTAATAAGAGATGTCAGGTAATAATAGCGAAGACGGAGGGAGGAAGAAGAGAAACAGAAGGAGGAGGAAGAGGAGGAGGAGGAGGAGGAGGAGGAGGAGGAGGAGGAGGAGGAGGAGGAGGAGGAGGAGGAGGAGGAGGAGGAGGAGGAGGAGGAGGAGGAAGAAGAGGAGGAAGACAAGAAAGTTACGCAATGAGATGAATGTGGGACAAAAAGTTACTATAAAAGGTGTGTGTGTGTGTGTGTGTGTGCGCGCCCCCGTGCCGCTACACTAACGAAGAGAGACACGTAGGGGTTGCCAGAACACGGAGGAAGGAGCAGGGGAGTGGCGAAGGAAAGGAAGAAGAAGCAGGGATAAAAACACACACACACACACACACACACACACACACACACACACACACACACACACACACACACACACACACACACACACACACACACACACACACACACACACACACACACACACACACACACACACAACCGGATGAGGGAAGGAAGGAAGGAAAAGGGGATGCGATAAGAGTGATTGGGAGGAAGAGACTGCACGAAAAAGGGGAAAGGAAGCCATAGAAAACACGAGAGAGAGAGAAAGAGAGAATGAAAATACAAGAAGAGACTGAGGGAAATAAGAAGTGGCTTATAGGGTGAGGAGGCGAGATGGTGAGAGAGAGAGAAAGAGAGGGAGAAGTGGGCGAGGCGTGAGGAAGAGTCCCTTGCCGGCAATCCCCTGGTGTGTTGGTTACTCTGAAGGGAAATGGATGTGTCAGAGGAACCTTTCACTGATTAATCCTCGTCCGAAGCAACATACATCTCCTTCTTCCTTCCGGAGTGAGAGGTTGTATGGCAGAGGAGGAGGAGGAGGAGGAGGAGGAGGATGGGGAGAAGAAAGATGAGGGTCTTGAGGAGATAGAAGACGAGGAACTGCAGCCGAAAATAAGCTGAAAATGTACAAAGACGAGGAGGAAGAGGAGGAGGAGGAGGAGGAGGATAGAGAAAGAGGAGGAGAAAGCAGAGGAGAAAGAAGAAGAGGAGGTGGACGAGGAAACATGTAAACTAGTGACAAAATGTATGTAAATATTTTGTGTAAGTCACCGCTTTTTATGCATGAGGGAGGGAAAGGAAGCGATGCATTTCCGTGTGCCTTCCTTGATCATGCATTCAGGACCTTGGGGTGAGAGAGAGAGAGAGAGAGAGAGAGAGAGAGAGAGAGAGAGAGAGAGAGAGAGAGAGAGAGAGAGAGAGAGAGAGAGAGAGAGAGAGAGAGAGAGAGAGAGAGAGAGAGAGAGAGAGAGAGAGAGAGAGAGAGAGAGAGAGAGAGAGAGAGAGAGAGCTATGTACAGGCCCCGATCAGCCCATATGAGCGTCTTAACGAGCTATAGTAAGCCTTGTTATGGGCACAATTGGAGGGATTCTTAGGGCTTACGGGGCAGGATTGGGCAGTTAATTAGCATATCTTTCATCCTTCCCCCGCGGCCGAGAGACAAGGGTGCTTCGTCTCGTCTGAGGGAAAATCACAAGTTTATCCCTCGATTTGTGTGATGTATCAAACAATCTTGCGCTCTTATGAGTCTCTTTTCGTGCCATTACATCTGCTCCCCTTAACCTTTGCTTCCTCCTCTCCTCCCTTTTCTTCTTCTTACTCTTCTCCTTGTTTCTCTCTCTTCTCTTACTCGTTCTTGTTCTCGTTCTTGCCGTTGTTCTCCTTTTCTTCTACTTCTTGTTATTATCTTTTTGTTCCTCTTCCCTTTTGTCTTATCATTTTTCATTTCTTCTGTTTTTTGTTGTTATTGTTGTTGTTGTTGTTGTTGTTGAAGCCACTTTTTTTCCTCTTCTTCTTCATCGTCTTTCTCTTCCTGGCCTTTTCTTTCTCGCTTTCATCCTCCTCTGCTTTTATTTTGTGTAAATATTCTGGTTCCTTACTCTCTCTCTCTCTCTCTCTCTCTCTCTCTCTCTCTCTCTCTCTCTCTCTCTCTTGGCCGTCACTCACAATACCCTTCACTCTCCCGCCAGACTAACTCAATTGTCTGTCCCCGGAAGACATGTTTTTTTTCTACTGTTTTGTGTTACTCAACTAATTAGGTTTTTATGGATATAAATGTATTATGATAACTATTCTCCTATTTTTCATATTTTCCTCCTTGTTGTTTGGGGAAATGTCTTAAGAATCCATTATTTTTCCCGCCACTGTTCCGCCAAGGCTATTAGTTTTAATGGAATCTCTGACGGGAAAAATGCAGGGAAAGTAGTTTTTTGTCTTATTTTTCACTGTCACGTACTTGTTTGTGGTGCGTGGGGCGCTTATGTAAGGAGGAGAGGATAAGGCAGTGATGAGAGACCTGCTGAGACGAACCCTAGAGTGAGCAGATTCTTACGTAGGGAGAGAGTAACAAGTTGGAGTGCGGGAGTGTGTCATTTGGTTCAAGAAGCTCTGAGAGTGTGAAATTTGAGTCGCAAGGAAGAGAGGGTAAGGTGGAGACGAGTCATTCGTTGAGGTGAACGATAACTTCAGCGAACACTAACCTGAAGAGAGTAGCAGGTACAAGAGTGAGAGTGTGATATTTGTTTTAAAAGCTTCCGCAAATATATCATGTTATCCAGTTTGGCAAAGGCGTCACTGGAAAGGTTCAGCGAATGTGACTCTCTACTAGTGTGTTCTTCTGAGGTGGTGACTGCAAAGGTGAAGATTTTCTCAGTATGGCATTTTCACTAGGAAGATGAGGCTTTATTATGACTCTTTACTCTTAGGGTTGGCAAAAAGTAATTTGAAAAAAGAAGAAAACAATTGCAATTCATTCAAAGACTGAGTGAAAGTGTTCCAGCTGAATAAGAAAAATCAAAAGAATGGAGGTGAAGAGCTGGAAATTGTGACGTTTTACTGTTAGCTTTTAAAAAGGAGGAATCACTGAAAACCCTACAAAAACAGCAGCGACTCGTTCACGTGTCTTGTATGTGATAATTACTGAGCAGAGAAGAGAACACGTTGAGAAACTCCCGGGAGAGGCAGCCCTAATTACATCACCTGAAGATAACTGCATTTCGCTGTCATTAATGAGAGTAATTGTTTACCACCTTCTTGCGAGGAGAGTGTTTCTGGAGCGAAATATGAGTGACTGTCTGTCTTCAGTCTGTCTCTCCGTCTGTCTGTCTATTTGTTCGTCAATCTATCGGAGGAAAAATCAAGAGGGCAATATATATTTTTTTATTCTTTTCGAGCCTCTCTCTCTCTCTCTCTCTCTCTCTCTCTCTCTCTCTCTCTCTCTCTCTCTGTCCGTCCCTGTGTGTCTACCTGTCTCCCTGTCCTTGTCAGTCAGTCAGCTGGAAAATCTCTAACACAACATTTTCTCTCCTCTTTACTTTTTCCCGCGTTCTTTCCTTCGTCTTTTTAAAGTTTGGCTGTGTTTCCCTTTCCTTTGACTTTATTTTCCCACGCCTTCACCCGCTGCTCGCCATACGCCGCCTCAGAGCAAACATGTTTTTCCCCCGCAGGTGTCAGTGAAGTTCTAATTAGTACTTGTAAAAACACTCACCGCGACACACCTGGATACTTCCGGGAAACTAATTACATACAACCATTTTGTTTCTCTGTTAACTTTTTACTTTTGCTCTCACCCCTTCACCTTTTCCACCCACGCAGAAACTAGCATTTACTCTCTCTCTCTCTCTCTCTCTGCTTTGATTTCTATTTTCCTCGAATCCTAGTTTCTACAATCCTTTCTTCACCTTCTTTCATTCCTATCAGTATTATTAATCATTCTCTAATACCTCCCGTCTTTATTCCTCATTCTTCATTACCATATCTTAATAGTGGTGAGTCATTAGGGAGTTTTAAAAGGTTAGAAAAATTTATGGAAGATGAAGATAAGTGGAAATAGGTTTTACGTGTACATACAACCTAACAGGAATGAGAGAGAAAGTAGCTGGAATTTGTCACCTCGCGGGCCTTGTGTGTGTGTGTATGTGTGTGTGTGTATGTGTGGAAAGAAAATATCAATCTGCTTGTCTATCTATCTGTCTGTCTGTCTCTGTGTCTCTCTGTGTCTCTCTGTGTCTCTCTCTGTCTCTCTCTCTCTCTCTCTCTCTCTCTCCCGTCCCTGCCGTCCCTCAGATATCCATCCATCATCCATCGCAGAACAGAATTTAAAGTTGGAACGTACCGCAGGAAATAGAAAACATGCAGTCGGGTTTAATCACACTCACAATAGCGGCGTGGCGGGGCGGGTATCAATCATGGCTAAGTTCTATTCCCCGTAGCCCAAAGGGAATTTGCAATCAGACCTTTTGAACGGGATTTCCATTTACAGCATAATTTGTTTGCTAGGAGCGTGATGAATGTATTAAATAAATGTATGTACACGTGTGTTACATTTTATGAGAGAGAGAGAGAGAGAGAGAGAGAGAGAGAGAGAGAGAGAGAGAGAGAGAGAGAGAGAGAGAGAGAGAGAGAGAGAGAGAGAGAGAGAGAGAGAGAGAGAGAGAGAGAGAGCAAATCCCAGGAGTCTGTAGGCGAATATTAGTACATAAAATGAAAGCAAACGTTGTACATGATATAAAATTAACATGTTGTGAGTACGTGTGTAAGTGAGTGAGTGTGTGTGTGTGTGTGTGTGTGTGTGTGTGTGTGTGTGTGTGTGTGTGTGTGTGTGTGTGTGTGTGTGTGTGTGTGTGTGTGTGTGTGTAGAAGCAGGCTGGGGAGGAGCTCTGGAACACAATGTAGGTTTCTCTG
Source organism: Scylla paramamosain (assembly GCF_035594125.1). Taxonomy (NCBI): domain Eukaryota; kingdom Metazoa; phylum Arthropoda; class Malacostraca; order Decapoda; family Portunidae; genus Scylla; species Scylla paramamosain. The sequence continues at coordinate 4,942,019 of NC_087173.1, forward strand.
TTCTGTCTGTCTGTCTGTCTGTCTGTAAGTATGTTTATCTGTAAGTATATCTGTGCGCATGGAAACAGGCTGGAGAACATCTTGAAACAACATAGGTTCCTCTCTCTCTCTCTCTCTCTCTCTCTCTCTCTCTCTCTCTCTCTCTCTCTCTCTCTCTCTCTCTCTCTCTCTCTCTCTCTCTTTCTCCAACACCTTCATTAACGCTGATTTCCTCACTCGTTCCTTCTTCCCTCCCTCACTCAATCGCTATTTGCAGTGTAAAACTCTTTAATCATCACTTAATTTCTTATTTTTCCTCTGTACTTTCCCGGTGATTACCTCGTCACTTGAAGCCTCAGTGAACGCAGCAGGTGCTAACTGACACACCACACAGACACACAGGTGAGGAGGTAACACGCAGAGACACAGACACATAATACACATGATACGTATTTCATGCCTCACACAGTCACCCCAAGTGCATCCATGCATATCCCTGCAAATGTGTGTGTGTGTGTATGCATGTGACCTAACCTAACTTAACCTAACCTAACCTAACCTAACCTAACCTAACCTAACTTAACCTAACCTAACCTAACCTAACATAACCTAACCTAACCTAACTAACCTAACCTAACCTAATCCGAGACACAGACATAATACATACTCGTATTTCATACACTACCCTGAGTCAACCCAAGTGCATTAATATATATCCCTTCCTGTATGTGTGTGTGTGTGTGTATGTGTGTGTGTGTGTGTGTGCTTGTGCGTGCTTATGCGTTCGCGTGTAACAATGCACGCTACATCCAGAATCAAGGTACATGAAGCAGGTAGCATAACGGAAGCTCTCGAGGCAAGACAGAGAGCCACTTAGCGCCTGCCAAAGTCAGCCCGTGCCTCCTGACTTGATAAGCGCAGAGGATCAGGGGGAAGGAACTAAGCATGCTGGCTGAACAAGGGATGACGAGGGAAAGGATACCGCTGTTTCTTCCAGTTTTATTTACTGCACGAGGCGAGGAGACGAGAGAAGGAAGAAGTGGAATACAAACAAGAGGAAGGACAAGTGGAAGGAAAAGGGAAAGGAAAGGAAAGGAATGGATAGGAAATGAGGGGAAGGACGAAGAGGAGTGAGGGAAGACTTAGAATAGAAACAAGAAAACTGGAAGGAAAGGAGATGAGAGGAAAGAGAGGAAGGAGATGGAATAAAAACAAGAAGGAAGGGGAGGAAGGAAAGGAGAGAAGGATAAGGGAATGGAGAGTAGAGAGGGAAGAGGTGAAATACAAATAAAAGAAAAAGAAAGGAAAGGAAAAGGAAGGGAAAGGAAAATAGAGGAGGATATTGGAGGGAAAGGAAGAAGAGAGGTAAGGTGAGGTGAAATATTATAAAAAGGAAAGAAGGGAAAGGAGAAATAGGGAGGAGAGGAAAGGAAATAAAATGAGAGGAAAGAGAAGGCAAAGAAAGGAGAAAAGAGGTGAAGTGAGGTAAGGAGAGGAGAACAGAGGAAGGGGAAGGAGAGGAAAAGAGAAGATAAGATAAGAGAAGAGAGGAGAGGAGGGGAGAGGAGAAATGAGGTGACATGAGGAGAGAGGGGAGTAAAGGAGAGCAGGAGAAAGCGAAAGACAAATAAGAGGAAAACTGGAAAGTGGACAAGAAAGCTGCAAAAATAGAAAGCAAAAATAGATGAGAGACAACGGAAGATAAAAAGAGGAAACAAAACACAAGAAGAAGGAGAGGAAAAAAAACTGCGCTGAGTGAATGAGAGAGAGAGAGAGAGAGAGAGAGAGAGAGAGAGAGAGAGAGAGAGAGAGAGAGAGAGAGAGAGAGAGAGAGAGAGAGAGAGAGAGAGAGAGCGCACTGTGTCCCTTCCTGTCTCTCACATCGTAACCTTGTATTATATCCAGGTAATTAAGTTATTTTATCTCCACCTTTTGTCCTTGAATTATTGATGAGTATTTTGATGACGCCTGACACTTTGCTTAGCTTTTACGTCTGCTGTCCTGGGTGAGAAAAGGGAAGGAAGTACTAGGAAAACCGATAAATGGAAGAAAGAATGAGGAAAATAGATGGTTATGTGTTATTACATATTTGTAAGAAGGATTAAGAGGATAATTTAGAAATGAGGATGAATATGAATAGACTGGCCAGGCAGGAGGGAGGGAGGAACACCAAGGAGAAGGTTTATGGGTGCACTGAAGGCTGAAGGAAGACGAGAGGGAGTAACAGAAGAAGCAGAAGACGTAAAGTGGACACGAGTATTACGCTGTGGTAACTTCTAACAACAGGAGACGAGATGTTAAAGTTATGATGAAGATACAAAGAAAACGCAAAGTGGAAGATAAGTAGTGATGTGATGTGATGAATTAAAGTAACGAAGAAATATATGTGGCTCATGATTGTGTTTAAAAATGTACGGAAGATGAAATAGAAAAAAATAAATAAATAGAAAAATAAATAAAATGATAAATAAAATAAAAGAAATGAAAAAAACTCAATGCAAGAAAAAAATAGAGATACGAAAAATTAAGAAAATTATAAGAATGAAAAAAAAAAAAAAAACTGATGGCTGTGCAGTTCATGAAGTAAAAATATTGACACAAAAGAAAACGAAAAATAACATTACTCCCAGGTACATAGGCGTCCACACACACACACACACACACACACACACACACACACACACACACACACAACGATCACCATACCAAGCCGTGACTCGCCGTCCTAATTTCAAGGTCTCCCCGTCAGTGGTCGCCAATAACGGCTCCCCCTCGGCGTCCTCAGGAGCTGCTGGCCAACACAATACAAGGCAGCCAGACTTCAATTTCCCGGTGAAAGCAGTGAATCAGTTTCCCATCAGTTTTCATGCAAACTCTATTCTCTCAGTAAAATCCTTTCAGCGACTCTAGTTGAGGACGAGTGTGTGTGTGTGTGTGTGTGTGTGTGTGTGGATCTCATGTCAGCAAACAAGTAAGATTCCTCCTTCCTCGCCAGACAAGTTTTGGCGACGTAAGGCAGATTATGAAGTTTAGAAATACAGCTTTAATCTCTTGAGTGCAATGTGTTTTTCATCAAAATACATATCGTGTGGCCGCTGTCTTGAAGGGAATAGATCTATTGGATTGGCAGTGGTAGCCATGCCTCTATTGCGGTGGTGTGTCTCTGCTGTCAGGCGCACCAACCTTTCTGACCTCTGCAGTTACTTATAGTCAGGAATACCAACACTTTCTAAGCTGTACATTTAACTGATGCCGTTTCTAAATATGGTGTGTATGTAAGAGTTTCCACTAGACCGTCTTATCTTTCTTTTACTTAAGTACTTTATTTATTTATTTCATTTATTCATTTATTTAACTATCCATTCATTTATTGATGCTGGGCGACTGATCGATCTAAGGCCCCACAGCAAAAGACACATATGAGAATATATAAAAAAAAAAAAAAAAAAAAAAAAAAAAATATATATATATATATATATATATATATATAAAAAAAAAAAAAAAAAAAAAAAAAAAAAAAAAAAAAAAAAAAAAAAAAAAAAAAAAAAATATATATATATATATATATATATATATATATATATATATATATATATATATATATATATAGAGAGAGAGAGAGAGAGAGAGAGAGAGAGAGAGAGAGAGAGAGAGAGAGAGAGAGAGAGAGAGAGAGAGAGAGAGAGAGAGAATCATATCCTATCACAAGCAGAACGAAAACTCAAAACGTAATTTCAATATATTCTTTTAAAAATATCGTCCGTGTTGAATAACTTACTTGATGTTTATCCATTTCATTTTCCATCAGCTCGTCTCTAAATAACATTTTGCGAAACATTTCTACGTGCGCGGATTGAAATGACACTCTCCCCCTATCAAATATATATATATATATTTTAATCTCTCTCTCTCTCTCTCTCTCTCTCTCTCTCTCTCTCTCTCTCTCTCTCTCCGTTAGCTTCTCTTTTTACCTCATTTCTATTTCTATTTCATTTCTAAACTCTCTTCCTCCTCCTCTTCCTCCTTCGTCAGGTAATTTTCCTACGCGACACTTTTCCCCACAATTTGTCTTCTTCCTTCTTTGGTTCCTTTACCTATTTTTTCATCTTTCTTATTTCAATTCCATCCTATTTTCCACGCTATTTCTCCCCAACCATTCCATTTCTCCCAGCTTATTTTTCTATCCGTGTTTTACTCTCTCTCTCTCTCTCTCTCTCTCTCTCTCTCTCTCTCTCTCTCTCTCTCTCTCTCTCTCTCTCTGTCTCCCTCTGAAAACTAAGGTTCCCTCTCCCATTTTCCTCCCTCCTCTCCGTCCATTTTTCTCTCTTTCACTTTTCTCTGTGTGTCCTCTCTCTTATTTTTTCGTCCATCCCTTCCTCCCTTCCTTCCTTCCTTCCTCCCTCCCCTCCTCTTCCCCCTGCTCCTCCTGCTCCTCCTCTTCCTCTTCTCTGTTTTCCTTTGTTGTTCCAAGTGTTTTATTTTCTTTGTCGTGGTGACTGTGAGACTATGGGGCATCTCTCTCTCTCTCTCTCTCTCTCTCTCTCTCTCTCTCTCTCTCTCTCTCTCTCTGCTATTTGTATTCCTCTTTTTAGCCGCATTGGATTGAGAGAGGAAGGAACCATTTAAATCTCCGCTCTCTCTCTCTCTCTCTCTCTCTCTCTCTCTCTCTCTCTCTCTCTCTCTCTCTCTCTCTCTCTCTCTCTCTCTCTCTCTCTCTCTCTCTCTCTCTCTCTCTCTCTCTCTCTCTCTCTCTCTCTCTCTCTCTCTCTCTCTCTCTCTCTCTCTCTCTCTCTCTCTCTCTCTCTCTCTCTCTCTCTCCCTGTGTGTGTGTGTGTGTGTGTGTGTGTGCCAGAGACCCATACGGGAAAGAAGAGGATGTTTATTTCCGCTGGGAATTAAGAAGGAAATGCTTGTGATGCCATGTGAACGCCGAGAGAGAGAGAGAGAGAGAGAGAGAGAGAGAGAGAGAGAGAGAGAGAGAGAGAGAGAGAGAGAGAGAGAGAGAGAGAGAGAGAGAGAGAGAGAGAGAGAGAGAGAGACTTCCCCCAAAAAAGAGCATATAAGCAATTCGTGAATCAAATCAAGGGTAACGTAGCCAACAAACTACTGACACATTAACCCACACGTAGGTAAACACAGCCAAACACACACACACACACACACACACACACACACACACACACACAGATCACCCTTAATGAGCCATTGTCGTAACTCAAGCAGGCGATCATTTGCGCTCGAAATTGCCTTCTCATGGCGAGGTTCTGCCGCGGACAAAGTTATGCTTATTGAGTTTTAATGCTGCCTATGTGGTGGCGGCGCTGTGGCTCTCACCTTGCCTGCCATCTGCCATCTGCGACTCATATCCCCCGCCGTCCCCACCTGCAGCCGCCGCCCGTGCCGCTGCCGCCGCTACCACCTGTTCCTATGAGTCTCTGTTACCTGCCGCACGCCGCCACCTGTCATTGCCACCTGCAGCCTCGCCACCACCTGTGTCCCGTAGCCTCCCGCACCTGCGCCGCCTCCTCAACCCCGCCACTTCTCAGCGCCATGCAAAAATGTGTCACCTGCTTGACCGAAGTGATGTAAGGTTTCCACTTCTTGTTTTCCTCAACTCCTACTTTGTTTTCCGTCTTTTTCCTTCATGTTTCTCTCACCATTTTTTTTTTTGGTTTCCTTCACCTTCAACTTTGTTTATCTTTTTTCCTTCTATTTCCTTCCTTTCCTGCTTCTTTCCTGTGTTTTTTTTTCAATATCTTCTTTCTCTCCTGGCTCCCTCCTTCCTTCTTTCAATTAGAGCCTGTCACATCTATCCTGTCCTTCCTTCTTCCCCGTCCTTGCATTCTTTACTTCTCTCTCCCTATCTTCTTCCTCTCCTCACTCCCTCCTTCTTTCCTTCTTTCCTTCAATTAGTGCCTCCTACATCTCCCATCTTATTCTTACTTCTCTTGATTTCTACCTTACACTCTCCTAAATAATTACTTTCCC
>NC_087173.1:4950485-4962985 GCF_035594125.1 Scylla paramamosain
AACAGGGGAATTAATGGAAATAGTTGATAGAAGCGAGACAGTTCTTGGTAAAAGCGTATTGCCTTTGTTCCCTTCCTCACGCAGCACGATTCATTCAATACATTATGATGGGAAAAATAACCTCCTGATAATAATGCATGATATTTTTCAGTCACTATTTCTGAGGCGCGAGGCTGGAACAAAACAGTGACACGAGAGAACTGACGTTTTCCGTTTTCTGTCTGAGTAATGACAGGCACGAGAATAATCTAATAATGCATGCTATTTTTCACTCATCTATATCCAAGTAGAGGAAAGATAATGATATCTGAGATGAGCGAGTCTGGTGCAGATTGTTGATGTAGGAGAAATACCGCTTTTCCTTTTCTCTTTGGACATTATTAGAGAGAAAAAAAATATATTAGTGCATGTTATGTTGCTTTATTTATTTCTGATGTGTGAACTATGATTTCTGAGACGCGGGACAGGTGCAAAATTTTGATACTCATGGAAGAGAAACATCGCTTTCCTCTTCGCTCTCTGGATAATGATGGCCAGGAAAATCACGTTATAAGGTCTGCTATTTTTTTATCTTCTATATTTAACTGCGCAGTTCAGATGTGAGGAAGTGGCACAAATTGTTAATGTTAGCGGAAGACCGTTTTTCTTTTCTCTTTTCTTAGGTAGATAATCCTGAACAAAGAATAAATATCTCTGGAACTAAATTGGCTGTTTTTTTTATTTTATTTTTTTATTTACTCTTTCCTTGACTTTTTGGGAGCAGTAAGTTGAGTTGCTTTTTCTTCACTTTTTTTTTTTTTTTTACTTGGTACGAAAGAAGACGTACACAATAATGCATTCTATTTATTTATTTGTTTACCGTCCATGTTTGACTAAGGAGAACCAACATTTGTTTTCTTTCTTCTTTCCCTTGCTACAAAAAAAAAAAAAAAAACGACAAACACAATAATGAACTCTATTTGCTCATTTATTTACTGCCCCAGTCAGACTATGGAGGCAAGACCACAACTCCAAAAACACGAGACACGAGTACGAATTGTTGATATAAGCTAATGACAACTTTTTGGAGACTTGCGGTAGTTTTATTTCGTCACTCAGGAGAAAAGATACAAATTTGACGGCGGCGTGACACAGAAAGAGAGAAAGAGGGACGGTGACATGAGACTCGGAATGTTAGTGACAGTTGAAGCACCACAAAGAGGCAGGCATGGTGAGGCAGGGAGGCAGGGAGACAGGGACAGGAAAGCACGGAAGGAGGGAGACAATGAAGCATGGAAGGGAAAGAGGGAAAGAGGGAGGTAGGCAGGAGAGGGCAGGCAGGGAGAAATGGAGGAAGGGTGAGCAAGCAGGGAAGGAAGGAGAGGCAGGTAGGTAGGCAGGGAGAAAGGAAAGGATGCAGGAATAGAGGAGGTAGGCAGGCAGACTTGGAGTGGAGGGAGGGAGGGAAGGAGGGAGGGAGAGAGCCGGAGAGGAAGCGAGACGAGTAAACAAACACGTCCTACCAGGAGAAAAGGACTTGAACTAAACTAAAAGTCCTCAACCATGAAAGAAAAAAAGGAGAGAGAAAAAAAAGTATGATAACTATTTGCAATTAAAACTTTTTCACTGAACTCGGAAAACTATGCCGGAGAGAGATATTTTTAGGCAGTTATTTTTATTTTGTTATTTATTTATTTATTTATTATTTTTTGGTCAGTCACTCCTGTAAAGTTTCAATCTCCTGAACAAATAAAGCAGAGAATACCCAAAGAGTAACAGGGTGAGGTTGCTCTCTCTTACAGCAGGTGGACAGAAACATGAGGTAACATTATATTCGAGATCACCTGAGATACACCGCGGGGGAAGACGTGAAGACAAAAACTAAAATCCACTACACAAATCTGACGTACGAAATAATGCTGCCATAGACATGAATAGCAATGAAAGACGAGTGAAGAGATAGTGACGACGCTAACACCTGTAATTAACTCGAGAACTTAAGATGAACAAGGTGAACACGACTTACTGGACACGAAGAAATCAAGTCGCTGGGGACGAGAACATGAGCCGGACAGGTGAAGGATACGAGAGGCGGCACAGGTGAGGATGTGGATACCTGGTCATAATGGGATGGAAGGAAAAGTGTAGTGAAAGAGATGAATGAAGCTTAAGACGCGATTCAGCTCCACACTGCCAAGTTATAATGGTTCTGAGGACTGGAAGTGTCTTAAGGAGAAGAGATAGGAGGGAGAGGAGGGAAGGATGGTTAGTTAAGAGAAGCGCAGGTGGAGGAGGAGGAGGAAGAGGAGGAGGAAGAAGATTACACAGGATTACTCAGGAAGAAGTTGTACTGTCAGGTGATCTGTTGGTATTTAATGAAGATATCTAGTATATTAAAAATAATTACATATATATCTATCTCAATATTAATTTATATGATAAAGAGAGAAGAGGAGGAGGAGGAGGAGAAGGAGGAGGATCAAACGGAGAACTAGAAGTGGTGATGAAAGAAAATGAGGAAAGATGAAATACAGAATACACGAGTAAGCTGTTCTTTCAACCTGCACATGTAAAAGACGAATTACACACGACAGAATGTAAAATATGAAATAAAATCCTCTTTGTCGCTTCACTCAACACATACAAAGGAGATAAAAAAGGAGAAAAAAGACCAGGAACCTGAAAAAAAAAAAAGAGAGAGATGATAAGAAAACAAGAAGAGAAAAATAAAACAGATATATAATGCAGAGGAAACAAACTATAAGGAATGAAAGAAGGCGATAAAAGATAATTGATCAACAAATAATACTAGAATACTTCCGGACCGCGAGCCTCGATGATTGTATGAGGCACACTTCCCCGATAACCAATAACAGCAGGCCATTTAGCTGTCCCGGATAATGGCACTCAGGATATCACTGTCTCCGCCGCCGCCGCCGCCATTTTTACTGATTACTGCTTCGTCTTTTAATGAGGAGCTGTGTGTGTGTGTGTGTGTGTGTGTGTGTGTGTGTGTGTGTGTGTGTGTGTGTGTGTGTGTGTGTGTGTATCGGTGGGTGCGTGGGTGGGGTGTAGAGGTGGTCGTTAATCCTGTTTTGAGAGAGAGAGAGAGAGAGAGAGAGAGAGAGAGAGAGAGAGAGAGAGAGAGAGAGAGAGAGAGAGAGAGAGAGAGAGAGAGAGAGAGAGAGAGAGAGAGAGAGAGAGAGAGAGAGAGAGAGATACATAGACATACCGACGATTGAAGAAGCGAGGAGAGATTCAGGAAAAGGAAATGGATGAGAAGGAAGACGAGGAGGAGGAGGAGGAGGAGGAGGAGGAGGAGGAGGAGGAGGAGGAGGAGGAGGAAGAGGGTCACAACTTAGCCTGTTTTGAGACTGATCAAAACTTAGGACCATTACACAAGTTTACCAATTTGTGCAGTGACTCAAATCCTGATGCTTACCTGAGACAGACTTAGATCTCTCTCTCTCTCTCTCTCTCTCTCTCTCTCTCTCTCTCTCTCTCTCTCTCTCTCTCTCTCTCTCTCTCTCTCTCTCTCTCTCTACAGAAACTCTTTGGTTTATCAATATCCGCTTGCTTTAGTATTTATTTTCTTTTTCCTTTTCATTCTTCTTCTTTCAATTCACCTCCTCCTCCTCCTCCTCCTCCTCCTCCTCCTCCTTCTCTTTTAGTTGTTGTTGTTTTCATCGTCGTCGTCGTAGTCATTGTTGCTGTTGTTGTTGTACCATCTCTTCCTACTCCTTCTCCTTCTCTTCCTCCTCTTCCTCCTCCTCTTCTCCTTCCACTTCATCCTCCTCTCCTCCCTTCCAGCAGTAAATCCTTCGCACACACACACACACACACACACACACACACAGACACACATTTCTAAATCTCGGTAATTACGGACAGAACAACTAACAAGGTAACTAATGAGTCTTCTCTGCCCTTAGGGAACTGCGGGAGGGAAGGAGGGAAGGAGGGAGCAAAGAGGGCGTGGGAGAGGAGGAGAGAGAATACCCCCTCCCCTCCCCCTCCTTCCTTCCCTCCCATGTTCTCTATTGTCTCTTTTGTAATTCTGATAATTCTTGTTGTAATCGTTTAATTTCTCGTTTGTTATATAAAGTGATATTTTTTTCTTTAGTCTATGGTTCATTGTGTTCTTGTCTTGTCTTTGTCTTCTTTTGTTCGTCGTTCATGGAAATATTCTACATGTATTTTTACTGTGAGAGATTAAAGAGACCACAAGAACAAGGTCACGTGGAGGTTCTTTTTTTTTAAGACTAGTACTATTGTTACTATTATTATTATTAACATTATTATCATTCATATTATTGTTATTGTTGCTGTTATTATTAATATTATCATTATCACCATTAAAAACCACGAAAAGACACAAAGGAAAAATCCTACAACTGATATAGATATAAACAAACATAACAATCAACAAAAGCTCACCAAATCAACAAAAAAGTTATAATCTAGCCTTTTATCTATCAATGGTAATGGTGACGGCAGAAGAGAAATGGGAGGGACAATACTAACGGTGCTGGAAGTCCTCTCATCGAATTAACAGGAAGTAGCTTGTTTTGCCTTATATTTATCAGCGGTAGTGAAGACAGTGAAGCAAAGGCGAGGACAGATGTAGTAGTGGATATCCTCTCATTAAGACCAAACACTCCCAACCTCAGATAAAACGCGCCAACCTCTCACATTAACTTTTCCTCGAGTCTCGTAGTGAGGAAACTTAAGTTGTTGGTGCAGTGAAAGGTTTGGGTGACTTGGCGGGAAAGGAAAGCGATTCGTCCAGGGCTGAGTTTGGGCTGGAAGTGGAGTTTGGGCTGGAGGAGAGTTTGGGCTACAGTAGGGATTGACATGGATGGGTTTGGGCTAGAAAGGCAGTTGGGATGTGTTGAGGTTGGGCTAGAAGTCGGAGTTAGATGAGTTTGGGCTACAAATCCTACGCGTCGAAGAGAGAGAGAGAGAGAGAGAGAGAGAGAGAGAGAGAGAGAGAGAGAGAGAGAGAGAGAGAGAGAGAGAGAGAGAGAGAGAGAGAGAGAGAGAAAGTTAAGTACAGAAGAGCAGCAAGGAAGAGGCAATCAAAATAAAAAGAAAAAGAAAGAAAACCCAAAGGAAATGAGAAGATGAAGAAAGACAAAAGAGAAGGAAAAGGAAGAAGAATTTACGCTCAGTGACGCCAAATTGGAAAAAAAAAGAAAAAGAAAGAGAATAACAAAAGAGGTAGACAAAGAGGAAAGGGAATAGGAAAGGAAAAGGGAAGGAAGCAACCACGTAATGAGAGAAGGAAGGAAGGAAAGAAGAAAAGAATGAAAGGAGGAAGGAAAGAAGGCAAGAAAGAAGGAAGGTAGGAAAGGGAGGAGCGTGAGAAGGAAAGAAAGGAGGAAGAAAGGAGAGGCAAGGAAATAAATACGCAAGGAAGGAAGGAAGAAAGGCAGGAAAAGAAACAGTGTTGAATGGAAAAAAAGAAGGAAGGAATAAAGAAAAAGAAAAAAAGAAATACAGTGAGTGAAATGAGAGAAACAAGTGAGTTATCTTTACGTAAGGGAGAACAGAGGATGAGAAAAGAAGAACAGAATAAAAACAAAAAACAGAAAAACAAGGAATAAATAAAGTGACACAGAAGGGATGAAAGAAGGGAAAGGTATTCGTAGGGAAGAGCGAAGAGAAGAATAAAAGGGAAGCAAAAAAAATAAATAAAGCAACACTGAGGTGGAGGGAGGAAGGAAATAAAGATATTTTGGCCGACTAACAACGGGAGGGATGACGAACAAAAAAAAAAAGGATCACGGAACAAAAAGGATCAATCAAGAAAACGACGCAATATAGACTGATCTGGTCATTGACGAGAACCCCAAGGCCTCGCAGTGGGGAGGAAATGAAACACACTTGAACACAAGAAGAATATCAGACGAAAGGCGCGGCGAAGATGTGAAATAAATCTAACAAACCTAATTTTCCTGCGATGTTTGAGTAAAACGAGAATATTCATGGGAAAAAGAAGGGGAAAAAATGCAGTGGAAAGATAGCAAGTCAGGAACTGTATAGGAGAAAAACTGTTATAATGCTACAGTGTATGATGTATGGTGTATTTATCAAGTGAACTGCAGCAGTGAGGTGAGCAAAGCAAGGGAATAATACATGAAATAAGATTAAGCGTTCAATGTCATAAAAGCAAGAAATTTATTTGAATGAAGAATTTACAACTCAGAGAAGCAAAGGATGCACTGAATAAAGCATAATGTAGTGTAACAAATAAAATATAAGACGTAAATATATAAATAATATAGCTGACGAAACATGTGTGGTGAATAACTATGAATGAAGAATATAACAGTGTAATAATTATAGTAAGATAGATAGATAAATAACAGGGCACTCGAGAATCAGGTGTGCTTAACATCGATAAGTGAAAAATAGCAAAAATAAGTAAATGAATAAATAAATAAAAAATGCTTCATAATACAAGAAAATCTGCAAGAAGCCACGAGTCTACACGTGGCGGGCCCGTTAGAGAATAGAGACACTTCAATCCAACTATCACACAAATGTTGAAGTTACAAGCCTGACGAAAAGAAATATTGGCTGAACTTACACTGACAGGTTAGAAGTTTCATCAGAGCATCCCCGGAGGACAAGAGCGAGGTCACCGGGGAGCAGGAAGAGTTGTGAGCAAGAGCATTACAGACACTCGATGCCAAATATGATAAATTAATTGAGGAAGACGTGTAACTGCATCATGCAGAACGCAATTAAACAAACACAATTAGGCAAATGGTGAGAGAGAGAGAGAGAGAGAGAGAGAGAGAGAGAGAGAGAGAGAGAGAGAGAGAGAGAGAGAGAGAGAGAGAGAGAGAGAGAGAGAGAGAGAGAGAGAGAGAGAGAGAGAGGCCAAAAGTATAAACCCACTCTCACTCTCTCACTCACACACACACACACACACACACACACACACACACACACACACACACACACACACACACACACACACACACACACACACACACACACACACACACACACACACACACACAGGGAGGGGAAAAGAGTGCACCGCCCTCTCATTCACTCACTGCATGAATATATATATTCAATATCAATATGGATATAATAGTTGGAAGTTTGATTTTATTATTAACACTGAGCTTCCCATATTGTCATTTTTATAGTAGTAGTATTAGTATTAGCAGTAGTAGTAGTAGTAGTAGTAGTAGTAGTAGTAGTAGTAGTAGTAATAGTAGTTATTGTTGTTGTTGTAGTAGCAGTACAAAATAGTCTTAAAACAAAAAAAATAATACCATTTTGGATAGAGAGATATCGAGGTAGATAGATAAATAAACAAATAAATAAATAAATGATCAACAAGCAAACAATAAACAAACTACAAAACACAACACATAAATGACGTGAACATACAGCGCACTTAACGACAGAAGTAATAAATAGAGATAAATAAATAACTAAATCCACGAGACACTTTTGACAGAGAACATGTGACAAGAACTTTCTTCTGCAATTGTTTCAAGATTAATGTTGACCTGTCACCGTTACCTGGCTCGTGTGTGTGTGTGTGTGTGTGTGTGTGTGTGTGTGTGTGTGTGTGTGTGTGTGTGTGTGTGTGTGTGTGTGTGTGTGTGTGTGTGTGTGTGTGTGTGTGTGTGTGTGTGTGTGTGTGTGTGTGTGTAAAAGGACTGTACATACTGTATAAATAAAAAAAAAGAAATATACTGTTACCGTCTACTACTACCACTACCACAACTGCTACTACTACTACTACTACTACTACTACTACTACTACTACTACTACTACTACTACTGCTACTATAATAATAATAATAACAAAACTCAATAGATATATAAGTGATAAGAAATAAAGAACAAGTAAGAAATGGTAACACAAAATACGCAACAAGACACACATTACACATGCAAAACAGCTGTTCTTTCTGACAATGTGCAGCTCTCTCTCTCTCTCTCTCTCTCTCTCTCTCTCTCTCTCTCTCTCTCTCTCTCTCTCTCTCTCTCTACGAACACATCTTTCCTTTCGGTTTTCTGACTTTGCATAAACTCTACCCACTCTTCTCTCTCTCTCTCTCTCTCTCTCTCTCTCTCTCTCTCTCTCTCTCTCTCTGAATGCCGCGACTCTCAGGTTTGGAGTGTTAATTAAGGGCAATATGTATAAGCCCCGCCAGGCCGTGCAGGGAGGCGAGGCTGCTTCTCCGGGGATGAAATTGGCAAAGCAGCCGCTGATTAATTTGTCATGATTCTGCAGCACTTGATGGTTTCCTTGCCTTTGTGTGATGGCGCGCAAAGTTGTTTTGATTGTCTGATTTTCTGCTTGTGTGTGTGTGTGTGTGTGTGTGTGTGTGTGTGTGTGTGTGTGTGTGTGTGTGTGTGTGTGTGTGTGTGTGTGTGTGTGTGTGTGTGTGTGTGTGTGTGTGTGTTGGTTGTTTGTTTGTTTTTTTCTCTCTCGATTCCGGTAAGAAAGAAAAGTTCAGTGATTTTTTTTCTTTTTTCGTTTTTTCTTCGCTTCACTTATAATTCTGTTTCTGTGTTTTTTGTTGTTGTTGAGTGTTGCTTAGTATTGATTGTGTTTTGGTATTTTTCTTTTTCGTTTTTTTCTTCGCTTCGCTTCTAATTCTGTTTGTGTGTGTGTGTGTGTGTGTGTGTGTGTGTGTGTGTGTGTGTGTGTGTGTGTGTGTGTGTGTGTGTGTGTGTGTGTGTGTGTGTGTGTGTGTGTGTGTGTGTGTGTGTGTGTGTGTGTGTGTCTTTTGTCGAGTGTTGCTTATTTACTATTGAATGTGTTTCGGTATTTTTCTTTAGCGATGACAAGCTGAATTCATTGACTTTTCTTTTCATTCTTCTATTCCTTTCGTCGTAATTCCGTCTGTGTTCTTTTCCAGTTTGTGTTAAGTTTATTATTCGTGCGTTGCCTGATTTCTTTACAACATTTTTTCTCTGATCCTCTAAAATAACTTCCCCGGCAAAGCTTTTAATTTTCACTTTTCTCTCTCGTATCGATGAAGGAAAAGAGAATAAAAGTATAAGTGGTGCAGATAATTATTATTCCTCTCCGTTTTCTCTTGCAATCAGAGTTCATTCCCTGCTTGTTCTTCTCCCCTATTCGTCCTTTGTTTCCCCTCCTACTCCTCTCTATCTTCCTTTCCTTTATTTCATTCTTCTTTTCTTTATATATTCTTCTTCCTTTCTTCTTCTAACGTGTTTCAATGTTTCCTCGTTTCCTTTTTCTCCTCCTCCTTCATCTTTCTCCTTTCCTGTTCTTTTTTTGTCTCTCCTCTTTTTCTCCATCTTCTTATTTTTTCCTTTTTTTCTTTCTTTTTCTTTTCTTTCTTCTTTACTTCTTCATTTCCTTCTCCTCTTTTCTTCCCCCTCCTTCTTTCTTTCTTTCTCCTTCTTCTCATCGTCTTCTTTCTTTATTTCCGTCTCGTTTTCTTTCTTTCTTTCTTTCTTTCTTTTTTTCTTCTTTTTCTTCTCCTCCTACTCGTCCTCCTCCTTCTCTTCTCTGATTCTATCTTTCTTTCTTTATTTTCTCCCTCCCTTCCTTCCTCCTCACCCTCCCCTCCTCCTCCTCCTCCTCCTCCTCCTCCTCCTCCTTCTCCTCCTCCTCCTCCTCCTCCTCCTCCTCCTCCTCCTCCTCCTCACGCCTGCGCCCGCCGCGTCCTCTCAACCAAGATCTTAATACCGCCAGGAATTAATCTTTCGCTATAATTAATGGCGCCTCGAATTGCAGTCCAGCCCAGCTTATCTCTTTTCTGCGACGCTGGAAGAGGAGGAGGAGAAGGAGGAGGAGGAGGAGGAGGAGGAGGAGGAGGAGGAGGCAGAGGAGGAGGAAGAGGAGGAGGAGGAGGAAGAAGAAAGAATAGGAAAAAGGGTAAGAGGAGGAGAAGGATGAAGAAGGAGAGGAGGAAGAGCAGAAGGAGGAGGAGGAGGAGGAGGAGGAGGAGGAGGAGGAGGAGGGGGAGAAGGAGGAGGAGGAACAGAAGGAGAAAAATAATAATAAGAAGAAGAAGCAATAAAGAAAACAACAACAACAACAAAAACAACAAGAGGAGGAGGAGGAGGAGGAGGAGGAGGAGGAGGAGCAGGTGGGAGAAGACAAGCTACGTGTCATAACTATTCCTACAAAATTACCAGAGAACAAAGATCATTATTTCGAAGTCAGGTCAGAGGGGATCGAACCGAGGCATTGGTGGTAAGTGAGCAGAGTTTTCACCAGTGAACCAGTGAGGGATACTGGCTTTGTGTTCTGCCGTGAAAATAATACGTCTTATGTACCGGGAGTTAATGCTCTATCTCATTCGCAAACCACTTCATCTCTCTCTCTCTCTCTCTCTCTCTCTCTCTCTCTCTCTCTCTCTCTCTCTCTCAGTCCAATAATTCGGGGTACGATTCATTAAAAACATTCTCTTCACTCTTGTTTCTCTTTGTTGCTTCCTGCTTGTGTTGGCGTCCCCCGGCACGTCATTAGCGGAGACACAGGCGCGGCGAGGCGAGACCTTCCCTCCAAGCACCAGCCAGCGGAACACAGGTGACAATCTTAAAACGGTACAGGAGGAGGGGAGGGAAGGTGGGTGAGGAGGAAAGAGGAGGTGGATGGAGGAGGAGGAGGAGGAGGAGGAGGAGGAGGAGGAGGAGGAGGAGGAGGAGGAGGAGGAGGAGGAGGAGGAGGAATACGACTGATGGTGCTGCTACTACTTCTACTCCTATTACTACTACTACTACTACTACTACTATTACTACTACTACTACTACTACTAATAAGAAAAAGAATAAGAAGAAAAAGAACAACAAGAACAATCACAACACCAACAAAAGCAACAACAAGAGGAGGAGGAGTTGGAGGAGGAGGAGGAGGAGGAGGAGGAGGAGGAGGAGGAGGAGGAGGAGGAGGAGGAGGAGTATGAGAGAAAGAGAAAGGTGAAAAAAAAGCGCTCCCCAAACTTTACCAATACACACTTCACACTTCTGCTCCTCAAAACACAAACATTTTTAAACAATAACTTGACGAAACCTAAACAAAAGCCAGCACACATGAAGCGGCCAAGTAAATGAAATGAAAAGAAAAACAAAACCTGGAAGTCTCACACACACACACACACACACACAGAGAGAGAGAGAGAGAGAGAGAGAGAGAGAGAGAGAGAGAGAGAGAGAGAGAGAGAGAGAGAGAGAGAGAGAGAGAGAGAGAGAGAGAGAGAGAGAGAGAGAGAGATTATAAAGAAAGTAGAAAAAAGGAAAGAAAAGAAAGTAAGGGAAGTTAATTTTCGTGTTGTGAAGATTTAGCAGAGAGAGAGAGAGAGAGAGAGAGAGAGAGAGAGAGAGAGAGAGAGAGAGAGAGAATATCACGCTCTCAAACATGGAATCTTTAGTGTGTCTTGCCAGTGTTCGCTCATGTCTTCCCCGCGCAGCGCTGCCAAACCCGTGAAGTTATTGCGTCAGTATTCTTAAGTCAGGGTGACGACAGAAGGAAGCAAGCAGGGCTCCAAGGGACGTTTGATGTAAAGAGAGGCAGAGAGGCAGAGAGGGCGGCTGTCACTGAGAGGCAAGCAATACAGGCTAGGGAACTGAGGAGGGGGCTCGGGAAAGGTGACTGCAAAAAGGAACGGTGGTTGTTGGGAGTGTAAAAGAAAGAATAACAGGGAAAAATGCAAGGGAACAGACAGAATAACAAGGAAAGGTAGGTAGGGATACATAAAGCATAGGAAGGAAGGTGTTGCGTGTTGGCAGTGAGGAGAAATGGACAAATACAAGAAAAGCGAGACGAAATGGGCCAGAAAGGAATTTAAAACTGGAATAGAAGTTAAGAAGGAAGGAATATCGTGGAAGGAAAGCGCGAAAATTTGAAACAAGAGAGGAAAATGACAAAATAATCTGACAGAGACAGAAAGGAAAGGATAAAGGATAAGAAGGGGAAAGAGATGGAAGATGAGTAATGCAAGAAAGACAAAAGAAAGGCAGGTAAAATAGCGAGAAAAGAAGATAAACAAGAGGAAATTAAAGATGAGAAATAAAATAGAAAGAGGCGTAGGTCGTGGCAGGAAAAAAAGGTAGAATAAAAAACGAGAGGGACCAAACTGAAAAAAAAAAAAAAAAACAGGGGGAGACAAAACAGAGAAAATGATGAATGGAAGGGAAAACAGAATGAAAGGATGATACAAAAGAGATAAATAAAATAGGAAGAAACAAATGATAGAAAAAGGCAAGAGAGGAAAGGAAAAAGAGGAGGATATTTGAAGCGCACCAAATAACAAATCAGCGAAATAAACACTACTACAACAACTACTAAGCTACCACAACAAAGACGAAAATAAAACCAACACCACCACCACTACCACAATCTACAACAACAACAGCAGCAGCAAAACAACAACAACAGGGTAGCAGGTGGGAGTGTAAAGGAAGCCCGCGTTAGAAAGATCCACGGCCGATATCACACCTCGAAAACATCGCTATCAGCACTCCAGCCGGGCCAAGCAAAGACCATTTCGCGCTGAATTTAAAAC
>NC_087173.1:4967985-4970485 GCF_035594125.1 Scylla paramamosain
TTGTTAAGGCGTCTCGTGAAGGCTGACAAATTTATAAAGCAACGGAAAAACAAAACTAGTAAAGAAAATAAAGTGACGTTGAAAATTATCGTTATGGTTTTAATTTTATTCGTAGGTTTATAATTTATAGATTGTGTGAGAGAAAAATGACGAAACAAGGACAATGATTACAACAGTTATGGTCGTAAACACAAGGACACGACACACACACACACACACACACACACACTCTCTCTCTCTCTCTCTCTCTCTCTCTCTCTCTCTCTCTCTCGCACACATACACACAACCACTTTCGTATTTTTTGTTGTCTCTCCTTACATATTCCAAGCATTAGTTTCTCTCTCTCTCTCTCTCTCTCTCTCTCTCTCTCTCTCTCTCTCTCTCTCTCTCTCTCTCTCTCTCTCTCTGCCTAACTATCGTGCACTACATAGACATCCGCGACATCCCTATCGTAGGCATGCAAATACTGCGGTCATTATCGTAACAGTGATCGCCATGAAGGCCAGTCCTGGCTTCGATTCCCCTCGCAACGTGACACGTGCCAAACAACAACTGACCGACACACAAAGGTTGGAAAAAAAAAAAAGTTAGTAGGGGGACAAAAGAAATTCCTAGTAATGTTGGTGTATAGATGGCAGATAAAGGCGATTTTTTCTTTATTCGTGGGAAAAAAAAGGAAAAGGAAACTTGTTTGTGTTATACATGCGGGAAAAAAAGTTGGGGTTGGAAAAGTAACAGGAATTAAGTCTTTTTTTTTTCCAGTACCAGTGAAAAAAAAAAAGAGAAAGATGGAAAAGATCGTGAAATGTTTTGCCATGACACACAGAGGGAAAATGAATACCACATGATATCACTCTGGAGACGGGAAACAAAGGCGATTTTTCCTGTGCAAGGGAGAAAAAGGCGAAAAGGAAGTGGAGACGGGAAATAAAGCTGATTTTTCCTGTAGCCAAGAGAAAACGGAAAAGGATGCGATGTGAAAAAAGTTAATCATGGAATGGCTAAAGGAAAAACATGGGCAGATAAAAAAACATCCAATACTGTTGATTTGCAGATAGAAAACAAAAAAAAAAATTTCCTCTGTAATCGTAAATAAAGAAAGAAAACAATATGAACAGTTAAGTCATCACATTCTTAAAGGAAAAAAATAAATAAACTGGGGGAAAGCAAAAGAAATGATTAATAATATTGTTTTATTGATGAGAAACAAGGGTGATTTTTTTTTATAGCTTGGAAAAATGGGTGAAAGGAAACTATACCAAAAGATTAGTCATATTCAGGAGAGGAAACTAAGTGACAAATAAATAACATAAATAATAATGCTTCTCTACAGATGAAAATGAAACTGATTTTTTCTGTATCACTGAAATAAGGAAAAAAAGAAACGACATTTTGAAATTCTTTGTCATATCAGAAAAAAAAGTGAAAATTAAAAAGAAAACCACCAGTGATATTCTAAACAAGGAAAATCAAGAGTTAACATCCTGAAACACGTGGGACATTCTGGAATCGAGGGAAAAAAAGAAATATATGAAAACTGAGGTCTAAGTAAGAGAAAAGTAAGTAATGCTGCTTAATACACTAAAACATCAGTGTCATTTCTTGAAGCATGTATTGTGTACATTATAAAAACAGAGCGGAGTAAAAAAAAAAACATACGAAAAATGTTGGTAATATCTCTGTCACTACAAAGAACAAGACTTATTTCGTATAAGAAAACTCTCGACGCAGGAAATACGTAATAACAAAAGAGGGGAAGAAGGAGCAATAATAATAATAATAATAATAATAATAATAATAATAATAATAATAATAATAATAATAATAATAATAATAGCAATAACAATAATAATAATAATAATAATAATAATAATAATAATAACAATAATAATAATAATAATAATAATAATAAGAAGAAGAAGAAGAAATAAAAGAAAAAGAAAAAGAAGAATAAGACCAAGACGAAGACGAAGAAAAAGGAAAGAAGAGATAAAGAAGAAGAAGAAGAACATGAGGAGACTTACATGAAGTCAGTAAGTGTACATCTGTCAGTCCTTGTACAAAATATACCCTCCTCCAACCGCCTGTCATCCCTATCCATAAATTTATCCAGTCTCCTTGTGAAATTCCATACTGACTCGGCACTAACAATGTGATCGCTGAGTCTCCGCAAAGTCTAATCGACCATCACTCTTGGTTCTTTTATTTCTTTGAGGAGAACGAAAATGTGAGCTTCCCTAGTTTTATTGTTTTTTTTTCCTTTGTCCAATCTCTCTGACACGTGGGAAAAAATTCTATTCAGTCACTCATTATTCTATTTCTGAACTAATACACGACAATTCATGATAATAAAAAAGGGTTAACGTTTTATTTCTTGTTCTGTTTTGCTGATGGTACTCACTCTTCTAATTGCGTCAGGAAACTCTAGTAATTGTGGAGTGATATATTGTCTGGTATATACACTTAAAAGGGTTCATTGTATCTTCTTTTCTCCTTCTT
>NC_087173.1:4977985-5000485 GCF_035594125.1 Scylla paramamosain
TCTCTCTCTCTCTCTCTCTCTCTCTCTCTCTCTCTCTCTCTCTCTCTCTCTCTCTCTCTCTCTCTCTCTCTCTCTCTCTCTCTTTCTCAGTCTGATCGTCATGTCCTATTAAATAAAACGAAAATTGATTCACTATAATTTCAACAATAAAAGTAATTTCATGGATCTGAAGCATAATTCCTCGCCCTCTCTCTCTCTCTCTCTCTCTCTCTCTCTCTCTCTCTCTGACAATTAACGTAATTTATTCCAATTCTACATCTCTTTATTCACATATACAAACTCAACATGAAGTGAGTACTGATGAGAGGGCAGCCGCTGTGTTCCCTCGCGTGTCCCCGAGCACTGAGTAAATACACCTGAAGAACATAACTGCTTATTAAAGGTGATAATAATGATAAAACAGCCCGTGTCACGCTCGCTCTACATGATTATAGAGGTTCATTATTACTCTCTCTCTCTCTCTCTCTCTCTCTCTCTCTCTCTCTCTCTCTCTCTCTCTCTCTCTCTCTCTCGTGTTTATTTCCGTGTTTGTTTTAGTGGTTAGGGTGATTCATCGTTAATCTCTCTCTCTCTCTCTCTCTCTCTCTCTCTCTCTCTCTCTCTCTCTCTCTCTCTCTCTCTCTCTCTCTCTCTCTCTCTCTCTCTCTCTCTCTCTCTCTCTCTCTCTCTCTCTCTCATATTCTCCTCCTCCTTCTTCTTCTTTTTATTCTTCCACTTCTTCCCCTCCTCCTTCTCCTTCTCCTCCTCCTCCTCCTCCTCCTCCTCCTCCTCCTCCTCCTCCTCCTCCTCCTCCTAGTCCTCCATCGCCATTTTGCCTCCATGAACGAAATGATCCCGCGGCGCTTGTCACGTCACGTATTTTTCGCGGAATTTGAAAACACTACCAGTCTCACGTTTCCCTTCCCGGGCGGCGGCGGCGGCGGCGGCGGCGGCGGAGACGGTGGCGGCGGCGGCGGCAAGAAAATGTTAGCGTGCTCGTAATGTTGGCGGCAGGGGCGTGTGGAATTCTGAGCTCCAGGCGTGACTTTGGCTTGTGTCTATTTGGTACTCCAGCTGACTTACTCTCTCTCTCTCTCTCTCTCTCTCTCTCTCTCTCTCTCTCTCTCTCTCTCTCTCTCTCTCTGCGTGCCAACATGTTCGTGTTCCTGTGTTTCGGTGTTTCTGTCTGTGTTCGATTCTGTGTTTTCTTTTTTCTCTTATTCTCTTTTTTCATTATTCTCTCTCTCTCTCTCTCTCTCTCTCTCTCTCTCTCTCTCTCTCTCTCTCTCTCTGAAAGTGCCCGTTTCGTTGGTTAAAATGGATGAGGGACGCTTTTGGTACTTTCTCGTGTGTGTATGTGTGTGTGTGTGTGTGTGTGTGTGTGTGTGTGTGTGTGTGTGTGTGTGTGTGTGTGTGTGTGTAATCAAGGCCACGTGAGCTATGAAGGTACAGGTGGTGTTTGCTGAGAAGGAGAGGAGATGGTGGTGGTGGTAGTGGTAGTGGTAGTGGTGGTGGTGGTGGTGGTGGTGTTGGTGTGATTATCATTTTAGTCTGTCTTTATTTTTCATCCTTTTATTTATTTACTTTCGTCCATTCTTTTCTGTTATCTGTCGCTCATTAGTGGATGGCAGGCGTCAAGGCGGACAGGTGTCAACGGCGCGCAGGTGTTTCTTTGTCAGCAGGTGTTGGTGTGTTTTCCTTCCTTCAAGGTATTAGAGACTATTATGACTTCCCCATCCACGTCACCTGAAGGAAGCAGCTGCACTTTATTATCTGTAATTCGATAAGATAAGAAGCACTTCCTCTTTGTTAAGTTTTATCATAAAATACTTTTAAATTGATGAAAAAGCAATGACTTGTATAGTTAAAAATTAGATTATGCTCCTGAACGTTTTATTATTTTTAATCATCTATTTATTTATTTATCTTTTTACAATCTTTTTGAGGAATAAACTAATATTCTCGTCAACGTAATCTTCAGTCTTTTTAATCTGGGTTCAGTATTGTAGTATTAAAGGATTCACGTGTGTAGTTTTCTCATGCAATTTAAAGACTATATGAAACAGGAAAAACTGGTGTCCCTTACTTGCATAAAACTTTTGTATCCCTTTGTCATTTACGACTGCTTACAACTCAGCTGTATAGAAACCATCCAAGCTCTAAGTATTCTTTACAGTATAATTATATAAACATAAGTGACTGATCTATTTTTAACACCATTTTGATCCTTTGATGGCGGGTAGAATGTTACAACCTCATAATTATCACCACCACTATTATCTTTCTCATCATCGTCTATTTCTGCATGATTTTACTGCAAGATAACTCATTTCCATCCAACTACCCGTCGTTTCAGGCTTTACCAACAAATCTATCTCCATATCTCATGTCTATTTGCATATAGTTATCTATCTCTCTTGTTTTCCTTGACCTAGTTTGAACTTTCCAGTATAGTCAAACTTCAAAGCTACGGAGATCAGCACAGCGGCACTGCGTCTTGTAGAATACTAAGAATTTATTCCTGAGTGTTCAGCAATTTTACATTATCTGCTATTTGAATTGGAATGTCATTGTCTTTCGTGGTTTTATGATAGATCATAGTTTACAACGTCTATGTAGTATATGTGAACGAGTGACAAGGAGAGCAGGAGTGGAAAACAGTACAGAAGTGATAAAAAGATAAAAAAGCGAGATGGTTTGGTAAGGTAGTAAGGCGAGAAGACCAGGAACCGATTGAAAGAGCCTCGAGAAAACCAACCAAAACCAGGTGAGGGAAGAAGATCGAGGGAAAGACAGAGAGTGAGATGGAGGGATGGAATTGCAGTAAAAAATTGGAATCATAGAGGAAGATGCAAGGAATAAAAACAACTGGAGGAGTCTCGTACACGACGTCGACCTCTCACTCTAGGGAAAAGAGGAAAGGAGATGAATTATACGTACGTTATTTTTGGTATGGTCAATAAAATATCTATCTATCGATATCTACTGTGCGTCTATCATTGGACTTTAGAAGGGGGAGGGGCGTCACGGGGCATCAGGACGCGTGCAAGGTGAGTCAGTGGGGGTAAGGGCAAGTCAGGGCCGGCAGAGGGGAGCGTCAGTCCTGAGGCGGCCAGCTAAAAGTTTCTCCTCAGGCCAAGTAGGTTAAATGGATCAAACCTTCTTTTTATTATATTCCACATTTCCTTTTCCTGGGTGGAGCAATTTTGGTGTCTCCGCCTCTCTGCCTCCCTTCTTACTTCCTTCTTCCTCCCTCCCTCCACTCCTCGCCTACGTTCTTACTCCCACAGTGACTTTAAATTAATAAAATCTATTTCTAAATATTTCCACGTGCATGTTTACTTAAGTTTTCTGTGTCTCCCTCGTTGTTTCGTTTTTAACCTTTCTCTTACTGCTTTTATACTGCTTCTCTAGTTAACCCTTCTATTGCGATTCCCGTTCTTTGTTGACATTCAGAGCACTGTAAAATTGTTTCCATGGACACACACACACACACACACACACACACACACACACACGAAAGGAAAGGTTAATATTGTCTTTTCTTTCCTACAAAACTGCTTATTCTGCTGTAGTACAAAAAAAAAGTATCTAAAACAAATAATGGGAGATACTAAAACAAATAATGGGAGGTACTGTCTAGCAACGAAAGAGTTCAGTAGATTAAACAGATAAATTTTCCTCTACTATTTTTATTTAGATTCCCATGATTGTATTTATCTAATTTTTGTGTAGTTTCCTCTTTTTCGTCCTCCCAACTTTCCTTCCCCCCTTCTCTATTCACTCCCATTCCTCCTCTCACATGCTGTTCCCTTGACGATAAACTATTCTCTTCATTATTTCTCTTTTCTATAGACGCATCAACTAGATTTTTGTATCTTTTCCTTTCGTCTCCCTTTTTACTTCTCTTTCCATCTCCTATTTTTTTTTTATTTCATTGTCTATTAGAGTAAAACTCCTACAAACACCCCGATAAGAACCAACAATGCCACCACTATTTATTCTTCCTTTGCGTTCCTTTGTGTTCCAACCCTCTCCAGCCCTCCTCTCCCACTTACACACCTGAGCTCACCTATTCCCTTCATCGTGGCTAATTATCGCTTTACCTGGAAGGATGTTAAGCTGCTGAGTGATGGAACTTGCACAGGGAAGAACCTTGATGCGCCTCAGCTTTGGAGAACGTTGGAGAAGATCAGTGCGCGATAATAATAATAATAATAGTAATAATAATAATAATAATAATAATAATAATAATAATAATAATAATAATAATAAGAGAAAGGGACTGGTGGATTTCGAAGTCTCATTTTGGATTAAGAGAAACGCAGCCAATAATGATAACAAGCTTTCGTGGAATCCATCATGCGCTTGTTTGTCTGTCTGTCTGTTTGTTTGTCTATCTGTCTGCTTACTACGTCCTCCTTTGCCTGTCATTCCATCTACATAGCAGCCTGTCTACTGATCTGTATCTCTGATGATAGATTTATGCATTATTCTGTATATCGAATTTATCTACCTATTACAAGGCTATTTATTTTCCTATCTTCTTATCAGTTTATTTAGTCAAGCTATATATTGTTAATGTATATGTTTACCTATTTGTTAAATGATCAGATGATTACTTTATTAGTCAATCAATCAATCAGTCAGTCGATCAATCAATAGTAATTTATTAATCTATTTATTTATTCATTAATTTATTATCTGTCCATCTATCTGTCTGTTTATCTATTTACCTATCTATCTATTTATTTGTCTATCTATTTATCTACCTACCTACTTATGTATATATCTAACATCTGACATTGTATACCTATCTATGTACCTACCCATTAATCATTCAATCTATTCATCTCTCTCTCTACCTATCTATCAATCTATCATACGTACCAACTTACCTAACTACTTAACCTATCTATTTATCTCTCTATGTACTTATTTATCTATCTACTTATCTGTCTGTCTATCTATTTATCTATCTATCTATTCCCTGACACACACTCTTCAATCTACCTGCCTGTCCCTCCGATAATCTTACCTGTATTCCGCACTGCACCTCTTTCCCGGAACACTGATGCATCTTCTCCACTAAGACGTGCCCTTGCTAACCTTTATAAAGTGATCGTGCTCTTATAACCAGAGACGCCTTTTTTTTTTACAGTAGGAGGAGGAGGAGGAGGAGGTGTTGGTTTTTTGACGGTCAGGAAAATATTTGCATCCTTTCTCCCTCAAATGACCTTCACTCTCCCTAATGACCTTCCAGCGTGACGTCACCTTCGACATCGATCCACCTCACGCTATCCTTGACCTACTTGTTTATTAATTTCTCATATGTATCATTCTTTGAGTTAGTTCCTGGATTTATCAGTTCCCCTTTCTTCTTTAGTATTTGTTGTTCCGTCTATCAATTCTTTCTTTTTATTCTGTTTGTTATTTACTTCGTTTCACAATTTTTTCTTTCTCTTCTACTCTGTTATTTTCTCCATCTATCAGTTATCCTTTCTTTTTTTTATTAGTATATTTTTTTCTATGTTATTCTTTATCTGCTGAGTGTATATGTTCATGTGTGTGTTTGTTGCTTTGTTTGTCTGATGTCCTCACTCCCCTTACTTATTTATTCATTGTTTTCCTACTGTATTATTCCTTTAGCTACATGAGTCTTATTTTTCTATGTTATATTCTATTTACTTAGTGTTTCTCTTCATTGCTTTGTCTATCTCGTGTTCTCGCTTCCTTTACTAATTTACACATTATATTCTCATCTCTATGATTTTTTCTAGCAATATACTCCACATTTTCAGTTACATTTTTACCTGTTGAGTGTTCAAGTGTGTCTTTATTATTTTGTTAATCTAAGTTCTCTCTCCCTATATTTGGTTATCCATTATTTTCTCACCTATATAATTCTTTCTAGCTATATACTACATTTATTCATTTTTTTATGTCTGGTTGTTTTCGTTACCTTTATCTCTTTCTTTCCCTCCGTGCTATTTCCTGCTGGCTCGTGTCCTCGTCCTCGTCCCCGATCACGTATTATGTTCAGGAAATAAACAAACATCCATGAAATACGAAACAGAACGAAACTGAACGAAAAGGAGAAAAATCACTGCTGTAAATCACCTGAGGACGAGTGATCAGCTAAACGGAGCGATTGAGAAAATACGATGAAAAGAGAGAGGAAAAGACCAGTGAGAAAATTGTTTCACGTAAAAAAGCTCAGAGATGAAAAGGAGGAGGAGGAGGAGGAGGAGGAGGAGGAGGAGGAGGAGGAGGAGGAGGAGGAGGAGGTGGAGGAGGAAGAGGTGATGGTGGTAGTGTTCATGGAGGTGCAAGGACAAACTAGTAACTCGTGTAATCAAATAGCAAGGATTGAAAATAGCTAAGAATTAAGTTGTCTGGAATACATGAATTATTTCAGCCCAGCGATGCACTTGTTGAGATTTACTGCCGAGATTTGTGGCTTAACTCTGATGGCGTTTGAGGCGGTGGTGAGAGCTGCTGGGGGCTCCTGCTGGTGGTGGTGGTGGTGATGATGGTGGTGGTGGTAGTGATGGTGGTGGTGGTTTCTGTGGGTTATGGTGGTTGTGGTAATGGTGGTTCTCGCATTGTGGCGTGGTTGGGGTGAGAAATAACATGTAATACGTAACCTTAAGTTTTTGAACAGTGTACTACAGATAACAGAAGTCCAGAAGTTATTGTTGTGTGACTGAATTTCGTTACATTCCTCAACGAATAATGTTTAATGGTTGATTTTGTATCATCCACGAATTTTTGTGATTTCAACACTTTCCGAATGAAATAAAGAGCGTAAGTGGTTTAAGGAGCACCACTAGTTCTAATAACCCTTTGTCTGCCGTAACTTCTTCATATTTAATAAAACGGTCTGGAGCAAGATGAAAGTTTATTTTTGAAAGGCAATGCACGAAGAAAAAGGAGTAACTGAGAAGTATCAACCTTTTAGTGGTGTTGTTTTATTAATGGCCCAGAAAAGTCTCCATGAATTGCTAAACTAAAATAAAAAGAAGTAAAAATATCCTACATTCATTAGCAGTCGAAGTCTTAACTCTCTCACTGCAAGGTCCAACAATTAACAGCACCAGAAGAACTTTACAAAATCTTTACATGCAGACAAAAGAACGAAAAAAAATAAATAAAAGAAGAGATTAAAATAATAGATTTTCCAATATGCAGCAAAAAACAAAGCATAGAGATCCCTATAAAACAAACAAAAGCCTCGGAAGATGGTTATTGATTAAGAAACAGAGCGTGAAATAGTAAGGAAATAGTTAAATACACGAGAGACGAAGCAAACACTGAATACACACGTCGCTTCTATTCTTGCGGAGCCACTGGGCAATGACGGACGACGTGCATAACGCAACACTACCTGCCTGCAACACCCGAAGGTAGCGGGAAACAATACACTCAGGATGGAATAATATAACGCCGGAAACACACTCACACACAAGTACACGTTATATATTCACCTTCATTCAGCCGCTTCAGAGTCAGCACGGAGAAAGAAAATGAGTGAGAAAGGGAAACAAATAGGAAAAGGAGTCTATCGCCACTCAGAATAACAAAATACCTCAAGAAAAGCAGGAAAGAAAGGAGAATAAGAAAGAAGGAAAGAGTACGGCACGATGAAGAATCAGGAAATACGACCTTAATGAAAAAATGGAGAGAGAGAGAGAGAGAGAGAGAGAGAGAGAGAGAGAGAGAGAGAGAGAGAGAGAGAGAGAGAGAGAGAGAGAGAGAGAGAGAGAGAGAGAGAGAGAGAGAGAGAGAGAGAGAGAGAGAGAGAAACAACCACCACTAGAGGGAAAAAGAACAAACTTGAGATAACTACTCGTATACAGAAAAAAAAGAAAAAAAAAATAGAAAACGGAGATACAATTACAATACAACAGTTCCGCGAAAAATAATAAAGAACAAAAGAAATGCGAGAAAAATGAAAAAAAAAAGGATGGAAAGAGGGAGCGGAGAGAAATAGGTGAAAACGAAGAGAAAATAGGAAAAAAAAAGAATGGCAGAGGATTTAATTACCACTTGCCTACGAGAGAAAAAAAAAATCACAAGCTTTTTGTTTTCACCCACACCACTTTTTTATTTACTTTTTTTTTTTTTTCCCGGCTTCTCCTTTCCGTTCAGCATTAACAGCGATAAGGACATAATGAGAGAGAGAGAGAGAGAGAGAGAGAGAGAGAGAGAGAGAGAGAGAGAGAGAGAGAGAGAGAGAGAGAGAGAGAGAGAGAGAGAGAGAGAGAGAGAGAGAGAGAGAGAGAGAGAGAGAGAGAGAGAGAGAGAGAGAACATATACACTGCAATACTCTTAGTGGCTTTGGGCAATACGAGATTTAAAAAAAAAGAGAAATAAAAACATATCACCACATTTTCACACAATCAGTCACTTCAACACTGAGAGCGATAACGAAGAGAGAGAGAGAGAGAGAGAGAGAGAGAGAGAGAGAGAGAGAGAGAGAGAGAGAGAGAGAGAGAGAGAGAGAGAGAGAGAGAGAGAGAGAGAGAGAGAGAGAGAGAGAGAGAGAGAGAGAGAGAGAGAGAGAGAGAGAGAGAGAGAGAGAGAGAGAGAGATCCCCACACATTACAAATTCTAGACCATAACTGTCACACAACCAGAGCAAGCAAGAGAGAGAGAGAGAGAGAGAGAGAGAGAGAGAGAGAGAGAGAGAGAGAGAGAGAGAGAGAGAGAGAGAGAGAGAGAGAGAGAGAGAGAGAGAGAGAGAGAGAGAGAGAGAGTAGTTGTTTCTGCCTGCCTGTGCTCTTTCTGTCTTTCCTCTGTCTCGCTGTCTATTCTATCCCTCTCTATCTGTCTATCCTCCCTCTGTATCTCTCTGTCTGCCTTCCCTCTGGTGTGAAAGGCTGGCGGCTTCGAGGTATTTTGCGAGGTGCGAGGCTGCGAGGCTGTGAGGTTAGGCTTCCCGCTGCAACCTCCGTGGTGGCGAGGTTAATAGCGACATTCATGGAGGTGTAGTCACTCCAATAATACGCCCATAAGACCCAGCCGCCCTCGCACGCCCGCCGCCGCCCCTCCGCTAGGATTACACTCTAACCCATCCCACTCGACGCTATTAAATCCATTTGTAAATTCCAGCTTAAGCAATTCAGTCGCCTACATGTGGTCCATCCTCCTGCTCCTCCTCGTCCTGCTGGGTGGCTCCTGGCTGGCTCATGGCTCAGGCCCGTGGAGAGGAGATACTAACGGGGATGGGGGGAGGGGGCAGTTCATGCGTGGAATATCCCCCCTCTCTCTCTCTCATACACACACACACACACACACACACACACACACACACACACACACACACACACACACACACACCATACGGTACACTTTCCTGTCCGTCACTCATTTCATGTAGCCAATATCTGTTGTTTAAAAAGCGCCACATGTCACCGAGATCTTTCCCTTCCTTGTCTAATTAGAGACCAGGTTTCACAGGTCGCGTCTCTGTAATGAGCTCAACGATTCTAATTTGTCGCGTTTATTATTAATACTTAACTGGCTGGCGGCGTGCGACCTCACAAGCAGTCTTCCTCAGCTTAAACCCTCTGATTAAAAAGCTTAAACCCTCTGATTAAAAGCCAAGACATATTCTACATTTAATTCCAATCACCTTTGCGCCGATGCTCCCTCACCTGTGCCTTATAATTACTCCTCACCGCACGCTAATTGCCGCCCTGATTCGCGCCACGTGACGTGTGTGGCTCCCTCTCCCCGGCGTGAGAGAGGAGCGAGAGGAACGATTACTGCGGGAAGAAGTGAAATACTGCCGCGGCTCCTTCTACTCCTATCTCTCCTCCTCCTCCTCCTCCAATTACTACTACTACTACTACTACTACTACTACTACTACTACTACTACTACTACTACTACTACTACTACCAAAACACAGCAACAACAACAACAACAACAACAATGATAATAATAGAAATATTGATTTTGTCTCGCCCCGGGATTGCAAAAAAAAAAAAACTAAAAAACAAAAAAACAGAGATATTAACAAAAAAAATGTAGTTATAGCAGGAGAGAGAGAGAGAGAGAGAGAGAGAGAGAGAGAGAGAGAGAGAGAGAGAGAGAGAGAGAGAGAGAGAGAGAGAGAGAGAGTTTACATCATATTAGACCTATGAGCTAACATCGCTACTAGTACTACCCAAAACTGATACTTTCACACAAACAGCATGAATTATTCTATACCGCTTATTTTCTACGCATGGGAGGTGAGGTGAGTGTAAGAAGGAGAGAGGGAGGGAGGGAAGGAAAGGAAATATAAGGAACGAGTCTTGAGGATGGAGTGACAGAGGGAAGAAGGGAAGGATGGATGGAGGGAGGGAGAGGAGGGGAGAATAGACAGAGGGAAGGAGGGAAGGAAATGAGAGACGGAAGTGTGGAAGAGGATGTGGGCAGTGAGAGAATGTGTGGGCGGAGATGAGAGAGAGAGAGAGAGAGAGAGAGAGAGAGAGAGAGAGAGAGAGAGAGAGAGAGAGAGAGAGAGAGAGAGAGAGAGAGAGAGAGAGAGAGAGAGAGAGAGAGAGAGAGAGAGAGAGAGAGAGAGAGAGAGAGGTGATGCCCTGAGTCCTCCATCTCATAGCCATCCATTACTCGTTATTTAAATCACTAACTCGACTATTCAAGAGAAAGATACGAGGCTCTCTCTCTCTCTCTCTCTCTCTC
This sequence comes from Scylla paramamosain, assembly GCF_035594125.1. NCBI lineage: Eukaryota > Metazoa > Arthropoda > Malacostraca > Decapoda > Portunidae > Scylla > Scylla paramamosain. The sequence goes on from NC_087173.1 coordinate 4,988,659, forward strand.
TCTCTCTCTCTCTCTCTCTCTCTCTCTCTCTCTCTCTCTTTATCACCTCCTTCTTTACATACTTCCTTTTGCCTTAATTTCTTATTTCACTGTTCGTTTCATCTTACTTATTTTATTTTATCTTACTATACCCATGAAATTTTTAAGATTGGTCTTTTCCCTCTATTCTTTTTACTTTTCTACATCTTTAAAAAATTTTTTCCAGTTTTCGTTTGTATTCCCTTGATTTGTTTTCTATTCTCCTTTTCTGTTTACTTTTTCTAGGTGAATTTTTTTCCAGCTCTTTCCTCCTTTTCTCTATATTCTCCTTTCCCTTTCCTTTGCCTCTGTGGTTCAGTGGTTAGCGCGTTTAGCCATGAACTCGCATGCCTTGGTTTGAATCTGTGCTGGGCAGTCTTCGCACAGCTCACCCAGATGGTCACCCTTCCTTGCTTTTGGGCGATAAATGGATTCCTGGAGAAAATCTAAGGAGTATAAACTGCGGAAACCTGAATGTCACTGTTAGGAAAAGATAGAATCATTGTATCATTTGTGCATTAAGTTTTCCTCCTTCTTTCCCTCCTCTCTACCCGGCTTGAATGTGAATGATAGGTAGGTTTACTTAATATTTGGAGGAAAAGACAAGGAAAACCTAATACAATAATAATACCTATTCTACCTGTCCCTAACATCACAGAGGCAGTGTGTCCCCGGGGTGATGAGGAACATTCTCCACCACACACTTAAAGACCAATGAAATGGTGATGAACGCTGAGGTCACGCGTCAGGTAATCTATGCTCCCAGTAGTATAAACCTTCATTACTCCCTTCCCAGTCAATGGTCCCAATTTCATCTCTAATACTCCTGAAAATAGAAACTGCTCCTTCTTTTAGATTTCTTCTGCTTTTTCCTTCTTCTTTTCTATCGCTATTTGGTAAACATACATTCACATCATCGTATCGTTACATATCACTGTCATTTTTTCTAGTGGCAGGAAACTATGCGTCTTTTTAACACCTTTATTGCTACAGTCGTATTTTGTTATTTAAATCATTGGAGGGTTTATCTTGCATGGACACACACACACACAAAAAAAGAAGTGGTTAGTTTTCCCTTTTATCGGCTTCAAAACTATTTATAAACTATCTATGAGACTAGAGTACAAGAATAAACGTCTAAAAATTTGAAAAAGAATATGAGAAACATTATCAGTGAGCAGGTTAAACAGTCTCTCCTTATCTGGCTCTTTTACACTGGCGCAAGGCGTGAGTCAGCGGTTCGTGTTGTCTGCTCCTCGTATTCTTCCGTCAGCGTGGCTCAACACAGGCTGGCGTGCCCCGCGGAGCCTCGCCCTTGTAATAAGCGAGGCGCGCCGCAACCGTTCATCGCCGCCAAGAACGAGTCGACATGTTTAAATCGCCATGAAACACATTTTTTGCCTTCACCGAATAACAGAGGAGGTAAGGACTGTACAAATGTTAATTCACACGCAAAACACACAGACTCATGGACAAACGGAAACACACACACACACACACACACACACACACACACACACACACACACACACACACACACACACACACACACACACACACACAGGTAGGGAATTGCATCGGCCAGTTTTTCCTTATTTCACGCTATTTTGTTGATGGTTTTATTCTCTAATGGACAACACTGCTGTTTTTATTGCATTACCATTAGTTATTGTGGTGAAATTGATGCATGTTTTCGTTTTTGCAGACACTGACAAAGAGAGACAGACAGACAGACAGACAGACACACACACACACACACACACACACACACACACACACACACACACACACACACACACACACACACACACACTAGTACGTTGCTATTCATACATAAAATACACCGTTGTTACAATTTTCTTTTCTTTCTGGTATATATTTTTTAATCCTTTATTTTTTTTTTGGTGGTGCGTAACAAGATCGCTTTGTTTTTCGCTTCGTTCTTTCCATGGATACAATTTTTATCATGGACGAAGAGAGAGAGAGAGAGAGAAAAAAAAGAAAATAAGAGAAAATATATATTGAATTTAGCTTGGGCCCCCCCACCGAAAAAGATAAATTTTTTGGAATAATTACTTTTGAATGATCGACTCGCATTACGAAGGAAAATAAAACGAAATAAAATAAAATAAAATTGCTGGTCATAAATTATCAGAGAAGATCAGGTCATTAGGATCTATGATAAGCGAAAATAGAAACGAGATCCGAGTTGAATAAACATTTTCACTCTCTTCCTAATGGCATCGTTCCCCTCCCCCGTCCCCCTCTCCCTCTTCCCCCTCTCCCTCTCCCCACTCATCCTTCCCTCTCCACCTTCCACTCTCCTTTTATCCTTCCCCCTCCCCTCAGCGTCTATTCCTTTCCTCTCTTCTCTCACCTCTCACTGTCCTCTCCTCCTCTTCTCTCCCTCTTCCCTCAGAATCCCTCTCATTCTTCCACCTCTCCTCTCTCAATCTTTCCCCCTCGTTCTCTTTCTCTCCCCTCCTTACCTCCTCTATCCCTCCTCTTGTCGTACAGTCTGCCTCTCATTTCTCTCCTCCCATTCTCCCATTCTCTTACTTTCCCCTTTCCACCTCCCCTTTTTCCCCTCCCTTTACTCTTCCCCCTTCCCAGTTTTCTTTCCCTCCCTAACCTCCACCTCTCGGCCACTCCCCGCTCGTCACCCCCTCCTTCTTTCCATATCGCCGCTACTCTCCCGTCCACTCTCTCGCCCTCTTCCCGCCCCCGCTGCTCCTCATCCATCTATGTCATTATCTCCTTGTCGCTCTGGTCTGAATATTCTGCCCTGTTTATCTACGTTTTCACCTCCGTGTTGTCTGATACCGTGAGAGAGAGAGAGAGAGAGAGAGAGAGAGAGAGAGAGAGAGAGAGAGAGAGAGAGAGAGAGAGAGAGAGAGAGAGAGAGAGAGAGAGACAGAGAGAGACAGAGAGAGAGAGAGAGAGAAACCATGCATAACATTAAGCTATTTTATTCTTTTTACTCCGGACTGACGCAAAAAAAAAATATCGGGTGAATATATTATGTATAAATAAATAAGTATGAATGATGAATACAGTGTTGAATTCACTTATACAGAAGCATAACAAAATGTTGGTTATTGCTCTCTCTCTCTCTCTCTCTCTCTCTCTCTCTCTCTGTGTGTGTGTGTGTGTGTGTGTGTGTGTGTGTGTGTGTGTGTGTGTGTGTGTGTGTGTGTGTGTGTGTGTGTGTGTGTGTGTGTGTGTGGTAGAGGTGATGGTGCACTAAGTCTTGTGGCAGTTACTGTAGTGGTGATGGTGGTGGTGGTGGTGGTGGTGGTGTGTCAGACGTGATGTAAAGGTCATATAAACTTTGTGGGTGGTTGTGGTGCGTGTGCGTGTGTGTGTGTGTGTGTGTGTGTGTGTGTGTGTGTGTGTGTGTGTGTGTGTGTGTTGAACTATATCCTTCCCTGACGAAATCAACTGTTCAGACACTACTACTACTACTACTACTACTACTACTACTACTACTACTACTACTACTACTACTGCTACTTCTACTGCTAACATTGCTGCTGGTATTACTGCCTCTACCAAAGTTTTACAGTAACATGACACGTGCAAATCTTCTCCGCACACTAAATGAAATGTAAAAGGATTCCCCGTAGAGTTATGCCAGAAAGAACAGCTACTATTATCATTGTTGCTGCCATTACTACGTTCACCAAGGCATGTATTTTTCGTAGACTTAATGAAAATAACCTCCTTAAACTTTTATCACGTGAAAATCAACCGAGTGTGAAAGTAATTCCCTGAGCCAAATATATTTCCAGATCTAACTGAAAATCAGATCAATAATTTCTTCGCCCAAAGCTCGACTTCTCCTGCATCGCATAAAAATGTATTGAGAATGCTGCTAACTTCCAAAGATAGAAAAATGGAAAACGCATGAATTAAGATAGGTAATAACGTGTGATAACAAAAAAAAAAAAAACCTCATGTTTACTAATAATGCAAATAATACTTCAAGGTCGATTCCTTGTATTGCTGCTTACTGATATAGTGAGAACTCTATAGTACGTATATCCCAGACACACACACACACACACACACACACACACACACACACACACACACACACACACACACACACGTTTAAATTCATGTCTGCACTAAACTCACACGCAAGTCTATCCGGTTCACGTAGCCTCCGTGCGCTCGCGCGCACGCGCGCGCACACACACACACACACACACACACACACACACACACACACACACACACACACACACACACACACACACACACACACACACACACACACAAAGTGGCAGCTCCCTTGCCGCCTGTCCATGAGGAAATGTATGTAAAAAAGTTACCCTTTATTGCATTAATTAGATCAAAGGGAATACATTTCATTTTTTTTTATATCTCTATTGTTAAATTTTGCAGAATCCAGGTCCAGGTTAGAGTTTTTATTGTTGTGGAAATATTAAAAGGTAAGTTACTTTTTTTTATATGTCGTTTTCACATTCGACTGAAGTGTGACTGCTCCTGGATGTTTTTTTATTTTTTTTGTAGCGAAATATTGGGAACAAATGATTTTTTTATTTGGATCATTGGGAACGGAAGAGTGTGATGGCCTCGAATTTGCTGCTGTAACTCCTTCCTCCTCCTCCTCCTCCTCCTCCTCCTCCTCTTTTTCCTTTTATTACTCCTCCTCTTTTTCCTCCTATTACTCTTCCTCGTCTTCCTCCTCCTACAACAAAAACTACTACTACCACCACTACTACTACTACTACTACTACTACTACTACTACTACTACTACTACTACTACTACTACTACTACTACTACTACTACAGTCGAAACCACTCCTCCTTCATCTCCACCACAATCACCACCACCACCACCACCAAATCCACACATCCCTGCGTTCCTAAAAAAAAAAATGAATAAATAAATAAAAAAAATAAAAATCATATAACAAAATAACACCGTGTACGAGTATTAGTAAAGAGCTGCAGATCCACCACCATTACCACCACCATCAGTATCAGGTGGAGTATTGGTGGTGGTGGTGGTGGTGGTGGTGTTGCTGCTTTACCTTTACTAGGGCAGAAAATATTGGTGTTGGTCCCGGTGGTAGTTTAGTGTCGCCATTTCGCTGCTTTGGCCATTGTGTGAGTCAGAGCAGACGTGGGTAAATATGGTTATTTTTTGTCACGGGAGCAAACAAACTCTCTCTCTCTCTCTCTCTCTCTCTCTCTCTCTCTCTCTCTCTCTCTCTCTCTCTCTCTCTCTCTCTCTCTCTCTCTCTCTCTGCTTCTCTGTGTGTGTACGTGTGTTTGTCTAGTTGTTTGTGTGTGTGTTTGTGTTTGGTGGCTGTTGTTGTTCTGCACACAGATTTTGGCTAGTCGTGTTTGAGCCGAATTGAGGGAAAAAAACAAGGGAGAAAATTGCCTCGATTTGTAAAGGACGATTACGGGCCTCCCACAACTCGTGTTTATTTACTCGCTGTTTCTTTAAGGCAAATATTGACAAAGTAAATGGGAAGACTGTGAAGAGGCAATGATAACGTCCTGTCAGTTCCTCATCTATTTACTGCTCTAATAAGATGGATTTAAGAGATAACTAATATAGATTTTAAAAAGTTACGAATCATTATATTTCAATGTAGGTTTTCTTATTTTCTCCTTAACTGAGTAAAATCATAAACTATATGATATTTCAATTCGCTATTACGCATTTAATCTATTTGCAATTTCGTGAGGGTTAATACTGAAGGCATAACTGTGATTAATTTAGAATATTAAGAAATATCACAGCATCTCACACCGCTAATAGCATTTTTCCATTTAATCCACAGACATTCACGTCACATATTACATCAAGAGACAGAAATAGAACAGAAATGCAAGTCATAGACACGTTAACAGGAATATAAATAATTCTTCACAATAAACCTGTGAAACTAAACGCACCAATTCCAAACACTACGGGAGCTTTTGCCACTTTCCTTAATTGAGTGACGCGTCGTTGAATGAGACAGGAGACAGTTATATATATCTCCTTTTGTAGCCGACTGCTGAATGAGTAAGTGAGGAAGTTACAATGCTAAAAATCATCACAGTACCTTGTCGCGTGCTTCCCGTCCTTTGTCCTCTGTGAGTAGTACATCCAGTCTGTCAAAGGTACAAAGAGATCCATGAATAAGTGAACACTGTCATCTTCACTGATTTGCAGCACTTTGATTCAGAGTGCGGTAGAAAAATAAAATGCCGCCCAACCGATTCCAACTAAACTTATGCAAATTTGATCCAAAAATGACAGTTCAGAATATCTACCTACCTCACCTTGCTTAAAATCTCCTCCACCGCTTCCTCATCCACCTCCTCCTCCTCCTCCTCCTTCTCCTCCTCCTCCTCCTCCTCATCCTCCTTCTCCTCCTGCTTCTCACCCTGCTCCGGCGAGCGACTTACTGGAGAGAAGTGAATAATAGTATTTCATGTTCTATTAAAATATTTACACTGCTTCAAGTTTTCCTATGAATTTTGATCACTAAAGACGAACTGCTGATTGGTCGAGCGTTGAGAGGAGGAGAGAGAGGGAGAGAGAGAGGGAGAGGGAGAAGGGGAGGGGGGTGAGGGAGTGGGTTGGGCCGCATGACAGTTCTGCTCTAACTCACGCCCAACACAGTTTATTTTGGCGTAAAGTCCCTGAGAAGTGGCCGCCCGCCTCGAAAATCATGAGCAACGCGACACACACACACACACACACACACACACACACACACACACACACACACACACACACACACACACACCACACACACAGACACACACGCGTCACTGTAATTGTTAAGACGTGTGAAAAAAAATATATATATACAAAGGATGAAGGAAATGACATCAAAGGAAACATGATGGAAATGCTGAAGTCATAAAATGTGTGTTTATCTTACTTTAAGATTATTTGGAAAAGCGGAGAAAATACTACTCCTACTACTACTACTACTACTACTACTACTACTACTACTACTACTTCTACTACTACTACTACTAATAATAATAACAGTAACAACAATAATAATAATAATAATAATAATAATAATAATAATAATAATAATAATAATAATAATAATAATAATAATAAGAGCATAAAGAGAAGAAACAAATAAATAAAAAAAAATATATATATACTTTGACATGGGAATAGACAGATAAAGAGACACATAGACTAATAAGAAGAAAGAAAATTAGAACACCTGTATAAATGAAGATTACCCGAGAGAAAGAGCGAGAGCGAGAGAGAGAGAGAGAGAGAGAGAGAGAGAGAGAGAGAGAGAGAGAGAGAGAGAGAGAGAGAGAGAGAGAGAGACCAAAACACCCTAAGACCTATAACTGGAAACAGAAAAGAAAATAAAGTCGGAATAAAGTTTAAAAGAAAGATTGGCGGCGGGCTAGAAATCTTGCCAAAGACGATACCGAAAGGAAAGGAGGACGTGGACTGCCTCTTAATTTCTTTGAGAGAGAGAGAGAGAGAGAGAGAGAGAGAGAGAGAGAGAGAGAGAGAGAGAGAGAGAGAGAGAGAGAGAGAGAGAGAGAGAGAGAGAGAGAGAGAGAGAGAGAGAGAGAGAGAGAGAGAGAGAGAGAGAGAGAGAGAGAGAGAGAGAGAGAGAGAGAATCCACATAAATTTTTTCGAACCTCAAACCAAACTGTCAGACTGAATTAATGAAAAAAAAAAAAAAAATGAGACCAGAATATCTTCCAGCCTGGTGATTACTGCTGGCTGACTGACACACGTGACTGGTACATTGACTGACAGCATTGCCACTAACCGACGCCTTGAACGGTTTATTTGGCTCACTTTAAATGACTTTTACTCTTACTCCCCCTCACTATTGAACAGTCTCTCTCGGCTTGATCTGTGGGAGCCAGAAGCAAATATTTACCAGTGGCTTGTGGGGTGACATTTTGCATTTTATTTAATTTAATTTTTTTTTGTCTTATGTAAGTAAGTGGTGTGTTTTTATTTTTATTTATTTATTTATTTTTTTTTTTGGGTGGGGGAGAACTTCTTTTTACAAATTCTGGAGTGATATTTGTCAGCATTTTCTAACTATGAATTACAGTGACACTTTTCTGTTACTGTCACAAAATTATAGCTAGGAAAAGATCATTCGATGGACACTAATGCCTGTAAGTAGCAAAGTAAGTCTGAACAAAAGCGACTATTAATGGTAGTTTTCGTAGTTTTCATAGTAGTAGTAGTATTAGTAGTAGTAGTAGTAGTAATAGTAGTAGTTGTAGTAGTAGTAGTAGTTGTAGTAGTAGTAGTAGTAGTAGTAGCAGTAGTAGTAGTTGTAATATTTTATTTTCGTTATATTTTTACCTTGAGGCAAAAGAGGAAGAAGAGGAGGAGGAAGAGGAGGAGGAAGAGGAGGAAGAGAATAAAGGAAGGAAGGAAAGAAGAAAGGAATATAAATGGTGGAAACTGAGAGAGAGAGAGAGAGAGAGAGAGAGAGAGAGAGAGAGAGAGAGAGAGAGAGAGAGAGAGAGAGAGAGAGAGAGAGAGAGAGAGAGAGAGAGAGAGAGAGAGAGAGAGAGAGAGAGAGAGAGAGAGAGAGAGAGAGAGAGAGAGAGAGACGGGGCGTGACAGACAGACACATAATGAGAAACAAACACGTGATGCAACACCTGACTATGATTGTTTGCTTCACGATTCTCTCTTTCTCTTTTTTTTTTTTAGTCAGCGAGGTCATGGGGGAGGGGAGGTCACCTTGAGGGACGTGACCGTGACCTCGTGACGCGCTGTAGACGAGTCGCGGCTTAAGTCACACGTTAACAAGGAATAATCTGGAAATATTAACTATAAGAAGCAGCCATATTGATTTACTGTCACATATATTAATACTATTTTTTTTTATATATATTTTACTGGAATATTATTAAATCTTACTGCATATTTGACTTTTTCCGGGGTCATATGTCATACTAAAACACACACACACACACACACACACACACACACACACACACACACACACACACACACACACACACACGCACACGCTAAGGTGTCATCATCGTCATCATCATTATCGTTATTATAAGCTAAGGAAACCCCGAGTCCACAAATTGAAGTCAGATTCACAGCACTTTTAAAAGCCTTCCCTGCACGCTTTCCCTTCACGCTCAGACTTTATCACTCTTGCTCTCACCACCAATGTAATCACCGTCATTGTCCTCATTTTCAGGTAGAGTCTGCAGTCATTACTAAGTGCGGGATGAAGGTGAGTGGCATAAGCAAGAGGAGGAGCAGAAGGAGGAGGAGGAGGAGGAGGAGGAGGAGGAGGAGGAGGAGGAGGAGGAGGAGGAGGAGGAGGAGGAGGAGGAGGAGGAGGAGGATGTGAAGGCAAGACTGCAATGTTTTCCCCTCATGCTTGGTCTTATCTGTGCTATCATTGTGTGTGTGTGTGTGTGTGTGTGTGTGTGTGTGTGTGTGTGTGTGTGTGTGTGTGTGTGTGTGTGTGTGTGTGTGTGTGTGTGTGTGTGTGTGTGTGTGTGTATGCGTGTGTGTGTGTGTGCAGGAATTCGTGAGTCATGCTCGTGTTTTCCTGTCTTCATATTAATACTTTTATCTAACTTGTTTTTGAAGTCATAATGTTCCTTGTGTGTGTGTGTGTGTGTGTGTGTGTGTGTGTGTGTGTGTGTGTGTGTGTGTGTGTGTGTGTGTGTGTGTGTGTGTGTGTGTGTGTGTGTGTGTGTTTAGCCGATCACCTCATCAACACAAGTGCCTCGTGATCTCAAGGCACTTTGCAGGTCACTGATGCGCCGCCCGCCTGCCTTTCCCTCCTTCCACCTGCTGCCGGAGAAAGGTTTCGTGACGGTTCTCTCCTGACGACGCGATCAAAGCCGAGGAACGTCTATCTCCTCTAAAAATATTGCCTCTAAAAGCAACTGACTCTGCTACGTATTCACCGCCTCCTCCTTCTCCTCTTCCTCCTCCTCCACATCCACTTTCTCCTCTTTCTCCTGATCATGGCTGAAGCAAAAAGGGAGAAAATATAAGATCCTATGTTTTGCCTCTATCAGTGTCTGTCTGTCTGTCTGCCTCTGACCTTTGAGTCTTTGACAACTGCAAATTCAGCAGGATGTGTGATATCCTGGTCAGCACAATTTCAGCATTTATTGACCACTCGTAAATTAAGATAAATGTGAAAAGCCATCCCAGTATAGTTCAGTAATGACCGGGGATTAGCCTTGGCAACGGCTTCCACTGCAGCGTTCGTGATTGGTCTCGCTCTCTGGTGTACATGGTGTTGCTTGTACAAGTATTAACCTTCTTATGCTATCTCGTGCTGTTCGTACGCGGCCCCACGTGGCGTTCATCTAGCGCCTACTAGCCAGTCTTAACCAGCCCAGTCTCGGAGGTAGGACTTGGCGGCTGAGCTTTTCTGTATAGCACCGGTTCTTAATTAATATACGGCAGCCTTCTACAGTCTTTCCTTCCCCTCTGGAAATATCTGGATCACCAATACAAACAACATACCTAAACTAGAACAAAATAAAAAAATCGGAGCCTTACTTTTTGCCTAATGCCAATGCGTCAAGGGAGGTGCTGAGGGAAGGTGTGAGTCGTTTGCCATTTGACTTCGCTGAACGAGTCAGAGGAATAAATAGATTAAACAAATCAAACACGCACACAAGAAACCTACAGATTTTCATGAACTTTGTAGAACATCTAAAACAAAAAACTCTTGCAGATAAATCAACAAGTGACATAAACACTGTACAAGAGACTCTTCCACACCCTGAGCAGTCTCATATCAAAGCAATCTGACAAAAAGAAGAAAAAAAAAAAAACATAAGATCTTGAACGTAGCCTTTGTGACAACTTCATATTAAAACAATAAGAGAGAGAGAGAGAGAAAAAAAATCAATACAAAACTCCTAAACGAATATGTCCCGCCTCATAATTACCTCACCTCAAAACAGCTACACAATACATCCGTTACAGACATAACTTCATCAACATAAGATACATAAGCACACCTTGCTTCCTAACCAACGCACACTTAACTACAGAAAATAAAAGTAACACATACAATAGACTCCTAAATGTACATCTTAAACATCATGATCACTTAATATCAAAACAACTACAGAAAACAAAGCAATCAAAGCAAGTTTCCTCAAACCAGATCTAATTACCTCATTATTGCCTCGTACTAAAACCATAAGGGAAAAGAAATTTAGCGTTTGACTGCTAGACAAAATTTCCCCCTTCAATACCTATAACTTTTTGGGTACTATTTTGTGCTAGACTCTCGCAAATATTTCTGTAATGTAAAAAGAAAAAATTAATCTTCTTTTCGCATTTTTCTCTCCTGCATGTAAACAAAGCTAAGAAGACAAAGGACGACTAAAGCACTAGAAGGGTCAAGAACAAGACTCTCAATGCATATCTCACATCTTCCCGCCTCATTCTCCCGGCGATAGACAGAGACAAAGACAGAGAGGCAGCGTGATCCTCCCACTCTTTTCTTCAATATGACTGAGCCTCGCACCACCAGCTCCTCGAGTCGTGCACAAGAGCCTGGCACTCACAGACGCTTTTCTATTAAATAGCTGACTCCGAGGCGCTGAGAGAAAATTTTTCTGTTTAACTATAGAAACCAGATCTCGTAAAAAAAAAAAAACTAAAATAAAATAAAAAATAAATGTGTGGGAGTCTGGAGGCACGGGGCGACATGTGGAGGGGAGGGAACGAAGGAAGAAATATAGATATAAGGAACACTGGTGGGTTTCTATAATGCCTTGTAAGTGAATGTAAAGATATTGTCCTT
>NC_087173.1:5005485-5007985 GCF_035594125.1 Scylla paramamosain
AAGGTGGGATTGTCTTGTGGATAATTGTTTATTCTAGTCTCCTGGAAATCTTGGTATTAAATCTTGCAGAATTGAGAAAAAAAGATAAGATTGTTTATTTATTGTTTATTTATTCAGAGTAATGGATTTAATTATTTGTTTCCTCTCTTTTATTTTATTTGTTTACTTATTTATTCGTGTGTGTCTGTCTGTGTGTGTGAGAGAGAGAGAGAGAGAGAGAGAGAGAGAGAGAGAGAGAGAGAGAGAGAGAGAGAGAGAGAGAGAGAGAGAGAGAGAGAGAGAGAGAGAGAGAGAGAGAGAGAGAGAGAGAGAGAGAGAGAGAGAGAGAGAGAGAGAGAGAGAGAGAGAGAGAATAAAAAATATTCAGAATAACACAAGAAGAAATATGGAAACAAATGAAAATATGAAGAAAGTAGAAAAAAATAACTGGTGACTGGAAATTATTAAAACAAGGATTCTCTCTCTCTCTCTCTCTCTCTCTCTCTCTCTCTCTCTCTCTCTCTCTCTCTCTCTCTCTCTCTCTCTCTCTCTCTCTCTCTTACACTGTATATCACACACACACACACACACACACACACACACACACACACACACACACACACACACACACACACACACACACACACACACACACACACACACACACCATCTGCCGTGTTACATCCCACACACCTCGCCATCCATCAAACTGCTTCGCCAAAACTAGTCAAACTTTTCTCACGAGATATTTCCTCCCTCTCTCTCTCTCTCTCTCTCTCTCTCTCTCTCTCTCTCTCTCTCTCTCTCTCTCTCTCTCTCTCTCTCTCTTCCATATATATTTTTTTTTCATTTATCTTTCTTTACGCCCTTCATTTTCATAATTCATGTTATCTACAGTTTCTCTTTCTTCCCCTCTTTTTCTTTCTCTTCGTACTCGTCATCCTTCTTCTTCTCGTTCTTCTCCTCCTCCTTCTCCTCCTCCTCCTCCTCCTCCTCCTTCTCCTCTCCCTCATAATGTTCAAGTAATATATCTTCCTTCCTGTATTTTCTCCTTCCCTCCTGTGCTTGTCTGTCTTTCCTTCATTCTATTTGTGTGTCTTTGCGTAAGTGTGTGTCTTTGTATCTTTGTAATTTGTCTCACTTGATGTTGCTCCGTCTTTCTGTTTACCTGTTTGTCTTACTGCCTTTCTGTCTCCTTTATTTAGTTCTGTTCAGCTAATCTCTAAATGTCTGTCTGTTTTTCTTCCATAATGTCTACGTCTTTATTTCATCCTGCCGGTATTCTTCTCTTTATTTCTTTTTATCTGTCTGTCTGTCTGTCTTTTGTTTATTTGTCCGTGTGTGTGTGTGTGTGTGTGTGTGTGTGTGTGTGTGCATTCTCTCTCTCTCTCTCTCTCTCTCTCTCTCTCTCTCTCTCTCTCTCTCTCTCTCTCTCTCTCTCTCTCTCTCTCTCGTCACAGTTTATCATCTGCAACACTTTTCATCATCAACTCTCGAGCATTTTTCTCTCGTATTAAACAAAGGCTCTCGGGGAGGAAGACTGAATCCTCCATAACAGTAATGATTAAGGTTTCATTAGATGCTTTATTTAACTCCATGAAAGAAGCGTTCGTATCAAATCTCCGTGTTTTATGATCGCTCGCTATGGGTTTCGCGTCACACTCTAATGAAAAAAAGGGAAGGAAAAAAGTGTGAGAAATCTAATAAATGTGTGTTTCTTTCCCTCCGGCAATTTCTGGGTGATTTAATGTGTCATTCTGTATGTGGAAAATTTGGGTGAAGTGAAAGATATCTAGCGGTAGTTTTTTTTTTTTTTCGTCTCAGTATCAAGGAAGCAATATGTTCTGTATTGTGATATGAAGGTGCGCTAGGGAAAATATGCCTCTCTCTCTCTCTCTCTCTCTCTCTCTCTCTCTCTCTCTCTCTCTCTCTCTCTCTCTCGACGAAAGTGAATGTGAAAACAGAACATCAGGACCTTGGCTCAAACGCTGTAGACTACAACACACACACACACACACACACACACACACACACACACACACACACACACACACACACACACACACACACACCCTGACCCAATTATTGAAATGTTGACGCACAAAATTTGAGAGTGACAAATGGCCTTTTGCCGCGCAGCTTGTGCTTGTATTTTCCTAATTTCTGGAGACAAAGTGTGACGCAGAGAGGAGAAGGAGGAGGAGGATTAGAGGAGGAGGAGAAAGATGATTAGGAGGAGGATGAAGAGTAGAATGAGGAGAATGAGAAAGAAGAGGAACAGTACAAGAAAAAAGAGGAGGAGGAGGAGGAGGAGGAGGAGGAGGAGGAGAAAGGTGAAAAATAATTAATGTGTAGTTATTATTTGTGTGTGTGTGTGTGTGTGTGTGTGTGTGTGTGTGTGTGTGTGTGTGTGTGTGTGTGTGTGTGTGTGTGTGTGTGTGTGTGTGTGTGTGTGTGTTTTATGAGTGTGTTGTATGAGTGAATGTATTTTTTTATGTGTTTTTTGGGTAATGTTTGACAG
>NC_087173.1:5010485-5015485 GCF_035594125.1 Scylla paramamosain
TGTTTGTATCTTCTAGCTTTTTTTAATATTTTTTTTCCGTCTTGTGTCAGTCATTCTTCCTTTCTTCCTTCCTTCCTTCCTTGCTTTCTTCCTTTTTTTTCTGTATCGCTTGGTGTCATCTTTCATATTCTTTCTTTCTTCCTTCTTTTTTTACTTCCGTCTCTTAATTTTTTTCGTTGTTATCTTTCCTTCCTTTCCTTTCTTCCTTCCTTCTTTCTTTCCTTCTTCACCTCCACCTCTTCCATCTTTTTCTTTCTGGTGTGAACTGTCCTTCTTTCTTTCTTCCTTCATTCTTTAATTCCTCATCTCACATTTTCTTTCTTGTCAGTTAACCTTCCTTTTCTTTCTTCCTTTCTTCCTCCATTCTTTATCTTCTCTTCCATCTTCTTTTCTAGTGTCAGTCATCCCCGCTTCCTTTCTTCCTTCTTTCCTCCTTTACCTCCTGCTCTTCCATCATCCATCAGCCTTCCTCCATCATCCTTTCTTTCGCCTCGATCATCACATTTTCAGCACTTCTCTTTTCTGTATTGTCTCCTTTCTTTCGCTCGCCTGTTTTCTTTCTCTTCTTTTTATTATCCTTACCCGATGTGCTATCTTTATTCCGGCCATTGGTAATTCTCTCTCTCTCTCTCTCTCTCTCTCTCTCTCTCTCTCTCTCTCTCTCTCTCTCTCTCTCTCTCTCTCTGCAGCACACAAAGCTATATTGCCACACGGTACAACTAGACAAAAAACCCCAAGATCCTCATATCTACGAACGCCTTCAAGAGACTACAAGTGTGGTTTTAGTGGAAGGTCCTCTCTTACTCCCCTGCTTCTTATCCTTCCTTCCTCTCCGACTCAATGTGCGTGTTCCTTCGTCCTCGCTACTTGCGTCATCTTGAATATCTTTAGCGTCGCATTCAAATGTTGGGAAGAGAAGACGGAGAAGAGCGTGTGAGCTCAGTGTGTGTCTGTGTGTGTGTGTGTGTGTGTGTGTGTGTGTGTGTGTGTGTGTGTGTGTGTGTGTGTGTGTGTGTGTGTGTGTGTGTGTGTGTGTGTGTGTGTGTGTGTGTGTGTGTGTGTGTGTGTTGTGAGTAGGAAGTTTTCAGCACTTAGGGAGCATTGGTGTCCTAGTTCCGCTGACACAAACACACACACACACACACACACACACACACACACACACACACACACACACACACACACACACACACACACACACACACACACACACACGTTGCCTCTGAGCGGGATTTTATTTCACAACAAATCTATGTATTGTTGACACCTTTTCCAGAGAGAGAGAGAGAGAGAGAGAGAGAGAGAGAGAGAGAGAGAGAGAGAGAGAGAGAGAGAGAGAGAGAGAGAGAGACGGAGGCAGTATTTTTAGCAGGGAATTACCTTGAGCGGAAACCAATACAGAGTTAGCATAACAGAGGAGTGGCGCGCCATCCAGGGAACTAATTTGCCCGGTGAGGAATTTGTCTTGTGCTGTGTTTGTGTTGCGATGTTTTTTCCTCTTAATTTTGCCTCTCACGTCTTTTGTTCCGCGGCGGCGTCTTGTGTCGCTGTCCGTTTGTTGTGTTGCTGTTGTTTTGCATTGTGTTTTCTATTGTGTTGCTTGATGTTGTTGTTTTTTTTATTACGTTGTACTGTATCGTGTATGTTTATTATTTTTACCCTGTGTATGTTGCGTTGTGGCTCTGCGTTGCGTATTCTTCATTATTTTACAGGTTTGCGCTAGGTTGCTTTATTCTGCATTGCATTTCAGTTCCAGCTATGTGTTGCACTTCGCCCTTTCCGCCTGCCTGCCTTCCTGCCTGCCTGTCTGTCTCCCTGACTGTCTATCTGCCTGACTGTCGGCCCTCCTGTCTTCTCGCTGCCTGCCTGCCTGCCTGCCCACCCGCCCTCCCGCCCGTCTGTCTCCTCGCCCGCCGCCTCCTCGTCGGTTGGGAAAACAAAAGCGCTACACTATTTTCGTCGTAATTCAGAGGATCGGGGACATAAATCCTGATCCAGTGATGCGCCGCCGCCTGACTGACTGACTGGCTGACACCTCTCTCTCTCTCTCTCTCTCTCTCTCTCTCTCTCTCTCTCTCTCTCTCTCTCTCTCTCTCTCTCTCTCTCTCTCTCTCTCTTTCTCTCTCCACTACATTCAAAAGGCTTTAGTTGAAGTTACACGTGTTTTAAGGGTATTGTGACTTTTTTCCTTTATTTTTTGGCAGTGACAGGTTAACAAGATTTCTTTATTATTAACAGGATAAACAGTCTTAGGAGCTCGGCTTATCCTCTCTGTGGCCGATGAAAATAGTCGTGGTGACAGCAGAGCACTTCAGAACACTGGTCTCTTCCTCTTTCCCTCGCCGTCCTGTCCCTGTGGTAGTCCAGTGGTTCTCAAACAAAATGACAAGTACCGGGCTCTTTTGTGTTCTCATAATTCACCTTCCCGCCACTCTGGCTGTCGTGGTAAATCACCTTGAATTATAGGGTGAATTCTTCTCTGATAAGCTGTAGAACGGCCGGAGACTCACAGCTGAAGAATTAAACATCACAAGGGATCGTGGCATTTACACGCGACAGGTGTGATTACAATGGGAACTCTGCCTCTTATCATCAAGATCACGAAGTAGTTTTACGCTGCACTGCGTAAAACTATTGGTGGTAGATTTCTGAATTAAACGCCGACTTCTATTGGCAAAATTTCGAGGGAATCTGACGACAGTACTTCTATCTAGCGGCATTTTTTTTAACTATTAACAGTGATTAATTGATGACGCACCTTGCTTTATATTTATGCTTTATGCACCTCGTGACGCCAAATACCTCTAGCGTCATGAAAAATATCCAGAAAGAAGTACTATTATCACTATTACTCCCATGACGAAGCATTGCACATAACCATGACAGCGTGCCCATGAAAATCCCTTCCATTACCCCGGCACCCCTGGGATAAGTGCACGGCAGTTTCAGAGCCCCCGCCCGCCCTACACAATCACACTCTCGCGATTCGTCACTATACAGCCTTGTTTATCGACCTGGTAATCACGCGCCATACCTCACCCGGGATGACCCTACTGCAGGCGGGCTTGAGGGAAGGGAAGGGCAGGGCAGGGCAGGGAAGGGAAGGGAAGGAGCCCACGTACATATGCTCATCTATTTTTCACCCTCGTCCCTTCCGCCAGGCCACCACACTCCATCTCTTTCATTTCCCTTGTTGCTAATAATATATCATCTGACGGAACTCTAACTTGTTTTTGTAAGAGTAGGACCCCGCCGCAGCCACCGTCAGGAGGGGCAGGATGACGGCGAGGCGCTTGTTGTCTACTTCCCGTGTGTGTGTGTGTGTGTGTGTGTGTGTGTGTGTGTGTGTGTGTGTGTGTGTGTGTGTGTGTGTGTGTGTGTGTGTGTGTGTGTGTGTGTGTGTGTGTGTCGTACAGTATATCTTGCCTTGTGGCCATTATTTGGAGTGCGGCGGTCTGGCTGTGTTTGCAGTGTGGGCGGGGGCAGGGAGGTCACTTGCGAGGGGGGCGGGGTGAGGGCGTGTTGTTTGCTCTGGGAGGTGGGTGA
The DNA here is from genome assembly GCF_035594125.1 of Scylla paramamosain. Taxonomy (NCBI): domain Eukaryota; kingdom Metazoa; phylum Arthropoda; class Malacostraca; order Decapoda; family Portunidae; genus Scylla; species Scylla paramamosain. The sequence continues at coordinate 5,014,032 of NC_087173.1, forward strand.
GGGAAGGAGATGGGAGTATAAAAGGAGGAGGAGAGGAGTGGCCTGGGCATAAATCACTGTCTTGTTTGCAGACTAAAAATGGTTGGCAGAGTACTGAGTGCCGCGCCTCGCCTCGTCTGAGTACAAGTCTATGTACTATTATTTATGTTGTATGCTATGGAATTAGGCCTCCATTACTTATTTCACGGGGCTGTGCTCAAGGAACGTGTCAGAGGCGGCGGAAAATCTTCTTTCTCCACCACCAGTAGAGTGAGTGCGGGGCGTTCCTGGCAAGACTGAGGTGTAACATGAAGGTTTCAGAGTGTGTGAGATATTTTGATCAGTCCTTTGTTTGATAATGGCAGCCTGATGCTTTACTTGATTTGATTGACGCTGAGCGATTTCATTGAGGAAAAGTAAAGACACTGGCACTGGAAAGGTCTGAATGACTCTATGACTCTTTTGTTATCAATGGCACCTTTCAGAATTACGCGTGTGCTCCAGTTCTGCACCAAACCCTTTTATTAATGAGAAGCTGCTGCGGTGAAAGGGTTGAGGAAAGCAAAGAGAATATTTTACAACTCTCATTATTTCCCTTAGATGGCGAGACTATAATTTCCTCCTCTCCCTTTCTCTTTCCTCTCCTTTTTCCCTCGCTGTTGGTCTGCCGCTGAATCAGTAAAAGAAAAATCATTCCTACATCAGCGGTGGGCGGTCAAAGGCCCCTACGTTTCCCTTCAGGGGAGTCGAGCCGTGTGGGGAGCAGCGGCCGGCAGGGAAGGGAGCAGATTGACCCGCTGAGCACTGTCACCGGTGTACGAGTACTGGGCTGCAGGGCGAGGGGTGAGGGGCGCCTCGAGATACAGCAGAGGGGCGCGTTCTGGCCAGGGATGAAGGAGGGCACGGGGAGAGGGAAAAGAAGATAAGGCGGCGGCTAAGGGGAACGTCCCGAGCAGTGTGGAGGACGGCTGGCGTGTGGGTGGCAGTTGAGGTGAGTGCAGGGCAGGGTGAGGAACGATAGAGTGAGGCAGGGCAGGGTGAGGCACGAGAGAGTGAGGCAGGTTATGGGAGAGCCAGTCGCTGTGCATTTTTTCAACAAACAGAAGTAAAATATATTAAAAATACCAACAAAATAACTGAAAGGTCTGTACATAATCCTCGTCTCACTATAGCCACTGACATTTAAGAGTCAAAATACTACGTAACATAACCACCAGCCACTACCTCTCCTCAGCACCTGCCAGAATACAGCGTGAAGAATGAATGAACTGAAAACCAGCCTTCAATCTCCCGTGAATAATGAATGAAGACCTGAAGAGAAGCAAGGCAGCAGATGCGGTACTCAATTATCTACACAAAAAAGTGACCAGCCAACCACACGTCACCACCAGCAGCCCCTGAAAAAGATGAGTACAAGGCCCATATTCCAGAAACACTTCTGCGTCGTACTCCACTACTATGGGATTCTAGCGGCA
>NC_087173.1:5020485-5032985 GCF_035594125.1 Scylla paramamosain
TTACTCACACACAGCTTTCCTTGTGCGTACGTGAGAGAGAGAGAGAGAGAGAGAGAGAGAGAGAGAGAGAGAGAGAGAGAGAGAGAGAGAGAGAGAGAGAGAGAGAGAGAGAGAGAGAGAGAGAGAGAGAGAGAGAGTTTGCATTGGCTTCATTAACCTTTGTAATCGACTCCTTATTTTCATTTCTATTCTCTCTCTCTCTCTCTCTCTCTCTCTCTCTCTCTCTCTCTCTCTCTCTCTCTCTCTCTCTCTCTCTGGTACAAAGAATCACCGTCACGTCTCTAATTACGCTCGGAGTCGCGCCTCTGATGTAAAGATTAAGCAGGTGACTCTAGCCGGATTAATGGGGCGTGGCGGGAGGGAGAGAGTGAGAGGGGAGGGAGAGAGCGAGAGTGAAAAGGGGAAGAGTGCGTCTGGGGAAGAGAGGATGAGAGTATTGTGGCTTGAGGCAGAGAGAGAGAGAGAGAGAGAGAGAGAGAGAGAGAGAGAGAGAGAGAGAGAGAGAGAGAGAGAGAGAGAGAGAGAGAGAGAGAGAGAGAGAGAGAGAGAATGAGACGGGAGAGAAGGAGGGAAAGAGAGGAAAGATCAGGGAAAGAGTGTGTCTGGGAAAGAGGGGAAGGTGTATTGTGGCTGGAGAGAAAGTGAGAAGCAAGTGAGAGGGATGGAAAGGAGAGAGAGAGAAGGAGAGGGAGAAGAAAGACCGGGGAAGTGTGTGCCTGGGAGGGAGATAAGCTTTTGGGGAAGAGGAGCAAGTGAGAAGGGCGGAGGGAGAGATTATATTCAGATCGGAGGGAGAACGGATGGGTGGGACAGTAAGAGTGGGAGGAAGGGAAGGGAAGGGAGGAGAGGAGAGACAGGAAAATTGTAAAAGGTTAGGAGGGAAGATATCCGGGAGAGAGACGAAAAAGGAAGAGGAAAGGAGAAAGTTCAAGTGACTGGGAGGGAGAGAATATGTAGATGGGGGAAAACGAGACACAAAGACAGAAGACGAGAAAGAATTGAAGGCGGACAGAAAGAATAAAGAGACACTGGTACGCGAACTAACAATATAAAATAAAAAAAAAATGATAAGTAAACGTAAATAAACGTACATCTTTCTTAGTAAACACCATGACTTGCAAACAACAATAACAATACGTCTAATCTTTTTATATTCCTGTTATTTATTCTCTAACATCTCCTCACCATCAAGCATTTATACTCTCCCCCACAAACAACAATAACCTCAGATTACACCTTTCCTTGTTTTATACCGAGGTTATTTAGGGGGAAGGGTGTGGAGATAGAAAAGGGAGGAAGAGAGGGGAAGGGTGGGAGGGGTGCAAGGGAGGGGAAGGGAGTGGAGAGAGCGTGAAAGGGAGAGGGAGGTGAGAGGAAGTCAAGCGGCTGATAGGAGTGGTTGGCAAGCTGTAACTATAACGCTTACAGCAGTCTTGGCAAGTGTTTGAGTATTTGGTGTTCTTATTTGTTGTTTCAGTGATGGAATGGTGTCTCTCTCTCTCTCTCTCTCTCTCTCTCTCTCTCTCTCTCTCTCTCTCTCTCTCTCTCTCTCTCTCTCTCTCTCTCTCTGTGTGTGTGTGTGTGTGTGTGTGTGTGTGTGTGTGTGTGTGTGTGTCTTTCTTACTTTTTGTTACTTTTACTCGTACCTTTCATCTTTACATTACTAGTACTTTTATGCATTCTTTTATTCATTTCGCTGACATATGACCTTAGTTGTTCAGGCGCCACGTAAGAAAATTTCCAATCACTTCACTTCACTTCACTCTGCGCCTCTCTCCTCCCAGCCCATCCCTCTCTCACTCTCTCGACCTCTCTCCGGACCTACAATGGGGGACTCAAGGTCATCTGGCGTTGAATTATACAGAATCTTTCCCCGTCGCGCCGGTGCGATCCGAATGCAGCGCCTCCCACGGGAATCATTGCACAAGTTTCAAAGTTTCAAATGCCAATCCAGGTTTCTTAATGGCAAGATTTCCAGCAAGTTTCCGGCTGTTTCCTTCCTCCAGCGTGAGGTTCCTCCATACTTTGCTCTTTACTCTCCTGTCGATACTCTCCTCGTTCCCTTGCTATGCCTCTTTGCCGCCCCGACTCACTCTCTCTCTCTCTCTCTCTCTGTCTCTCTCTCTCTCTCTCTCTCTCTCTCTCTCTCTCTCTCTCTAGTCTGTTCCCTCTATGGTCTTCCAGCTCACGCTCTCACAATTGGAGTTTTTTTTTTTTCCTCCGCTCTTTCTCTCAGAACTGCGAGCCTCGTGGACCCTTCCAAATCGCTGATCGTGACAAGGCTCAAGGATCTGGACTCTTACCTCTTCCTCTTCCTCTTTCTGTGTTTCCTCCTTCCGTCCCACTGTCTCCCGGGTAATTTGTCTCCTTTCCAATTCAAAATGTCGCCTTGCTTCCTTCAACATGCCAGAAATAACTAACACATGATTTCCACTAATGCTCGTGTGTTTTCTCCTTTGATGTCTTTGTGATGATGAATTCTATCTGTCTGTCCGTGCGTGTGTCTGTCTTTTCCTGCCTCTGTCTGTCTGGCTGCTGGTATATTTGCATAATTCTCTCTCTCTCTCTCTCTCTCTCTCTCTCTCTCTCTCTCTCTCTACATTAAGCCGCGTATTATAAGAGAAAACACCAATACCATCCAGAGACTCGCCGCCCCTCGCTGTGCTCGCCTTCATTACTATCTCTGCTCCTTGCCCCCCGCGCCCTGCTCCTCGCCCTAAGGTTCTTCCCCCTGGTCCCCGCCCCCGGTCTTCGCGCACCTCCAGGCTGTCGGTAGCCGCGCGGGGGACGCTAAGAGGATAATTCTCGCTTGCTGTCGTAAAAGAGAACTTATCGGGAATAACAACGTCATCACTACGCTTTTACACACGCGTGAAAGAGGCGGAGGCTGGCGGGAGATCCAGAACTTGAAGCCTGACGGACGAAACGCCACCACCTTCACTTCCTTCTCCTCCTGATCTTCCTCCTCCTCCTCTTCCTGCTTTTTTTCGTGTATGAGCCGCAAACTTTGGTCTTCCATTAGGCTGTGGGCGGCGGAATATATTGGCAACACTGCGAATTACAGTAATAATATTCATGTAAACACACAAACTTGCGAGGTGCTTTGTGTGTGTGTGTGTGTGTGTGTGTGTGTGTGTGTGTGTGTGATGGAGGTGTTTTCCTCATGCCCACCTGACAGTCATGTTTTCTTTTTTTTTCCTCTTTCTCATGTTCATGTAACAGAAACACCTGCCGTTTCCACCTCCCCCTCCTCCCTGCCCCCGTCAGCCTCGCCTCCGCGCCATCAAGCGGTGACATGTTTGCCGGCGTCACGTCACCACGTCACGCACTAACAAGACTAAACAAAACCACGTCAGTCGTAACTTAAAATTCCTGACCGGAGTCTTGAAACAAAAGAGAGAGAGAGAGAGAGAGAGAGAGAGAGAGAGAGAGAGAGAGAGAGAGAGAGAGAGAGAGAGAGAGAGAGAGAGAGAGAGAGAGAGAGAGAGAGAGAGAGAGAGAGAGAGAGTACGAGCGAGAACGAAAACCTTTCAAAGCCTCACTCGGTCCTGTGAAGGCACGGACAAATATATCACGGGTAAAAAATGCGGGTCAATTGTCTTTCATGACGAAAAAATACGCAAGAATTGTTTGGTCCTGTCCGGTGACGTGCAACAGTTCTCCTGACACGCTGTATTTTTATTCGTTTTCTTTTCTTGTTATTGATGAAGGACTATTTTTACTTTTTTTCTCTTCTTTTTTAATTCCATTTTCAAAGAAGTGAACGTGTCATCTGAATTGACTGCCAGACAAAATATTCAACGTGACCTGGAAATACGTGACCGGCATCTTCCTTACCTCCTCCTCCTCCTCCTCCTCCTCCTCCTCCTCCTCCGCCGCCGCCGCCTCCTCTTAAATTCCCTTTTTTCCCCTCTGCACTTCTCATTCTATTCTTTCCTTTCTACGTCCTTCACCTTCCTCCTACACCTCCTCCTCCTCCGCCTCTTCCTCCTCTTCCTCTTCATAGTTTCTCCTCCTTCTCCTCCTCCTCCTTCTCTTTAATTCTTTTTCCCCTCTGGATTCCCCGTTTTCCTTTTCTACGTCCTCCACTTTCCTCCTACTTCTTTTGTCGTCCCCATCTCTTCTTCCCTTCTTCCTCCTTATTCTTCCTTTTTTTCGCTTCTTACCCCTCATAATGTGCACTTCTTTGTCCTCTTTCCATTCCTCTTCCTCTTCTTCCACCATTACAACCATTACGTTCTACACCATCTCCTTCTCCTCGTTCGCTTTTCCACCTCTCCCTCATTCTTCTTCCTCCTCTTCTACTTCTCATCCTCCCCATCCCTTTCTCTTTCTCCTCGTAAAATAATATTAGGTCTTGTCTATCATCCTCCAGTCCAGTCACCCGCTACAGACAAAAAACTTTATGAACTAATCGCAGAAATTTGCTGCGTAAATAATTACATAATTATGGGGGGACTTCAATCTTCTAGTCACGAGGTGGGGCGAGCCATTGACTCTACTGCAGGCCAGCAGCTCAACAAGAACATACTTGAAAGCTCCCCCACACATTATGCATCCGACGAGAGGTAACAGTATCCTAAATATTTTAACAACTGATGAAGATTCAATAAAAGACGTTAAGAATCGGACCAGAATTTAGTTCCAGTGATCATCGTACCTTACTTTTAACCATCAATTCTGACAAAGCTGAAGTGAGCGAAAGTAAAGAAAAAGTGCCAGAATATCGGCGTGCTAACTTCGAAAATTTCGCATGCAGCTTGCATCCATAAATTGGAATGAACAGCTGGGAACACCAGACATAAACAAAACATGGGAAGTGTTCGTTAAAAAGTTAAATGTAACCGCGAATTTGTGTGTACCGTTACCTAATAGACCGGAACCGTAACAAACCGGAATGGTGGAATAATGAAATTAGATACCGTCTTCTAGCTAAGGAAAAGGTGTACAACAAATACAAATTAACACAAAATAATATTGATAAATCAGAGCACGACATATTGGTTACAAAAACTAAAAAGTTGATCACATACAGCAAACAATCAGTTGAAGCCCAGATCGCGAACTCGTGTAAAACAAACCCCAAAGAATTTTACAGCTATGTAAATCTAAAAGAGTTTTAACATCAGCAAATAGTCCATTAATAACAGGAAATGGCAAATAAATAGAAAGCGAAATAGACATGGTGAACACCCTGAGCGATTACTTTTCATCAGTCTTCACGACTGAAGATGTTCAAGGCAGCCTGTCACATGGCATCACACTGCCTGACTTTACCATCAAAGAAAACGAAATCCTCCCAGTGATGAACAACATGAACGTAAACAAAACACCCGAGCCAGAAAAGATATTACCCAAGCTTCTTAAAAAAAAAAAAAGAGCCCGTAAAACTGCTTGCGATTTTATTCAGTAACTTCTGCTAGTGGGTAAAGTTCCTCACGTGTGGAAACTAGCAAATGTCACGCCAATCTTTAAAATAGGAAGTAAATCACTCCTAACCATTTACAGACCAATCAGTCTAACTTCAGTAGTGTGCAAGCTGATGGAAACAATAATCAGAGATAAGATTATTAAATACTTAGAAGAAAGTAAAATCATTAAAGATTCACAACACGGTTTCAGAAACAAACGTTCCTGCTTAACAAACTTAAAAGACTTCTTTTATGAAGTATTTAACTCGTATGACGAGACAAAGGCTGTTGATATTACCTACCTTGATTTCCAGAAAGCTTCCGACATTGTTCTTTATAAGAGACTCATCAGTAAAGTAAAAGCTCACGGCATAGCCGGAAGCACCCTGAAATGGTTGAGAGAATGGCTCTCTAACAGAAAACAACGTGCTGTAACTGCTGTGCTGTCCTAATTCTCTTCCCTGTAGCTAGTTAGAAGTAGTTACCAAAGAGCCTTGCAATGACCAAAAGGGCTGTTGCTGTTTGGCTTTCCTTTGTATTTCTTTGTATTCCTCCCTTTCCTCCTCCCGACCTTTAACACCTTCTACTCCTACATATCGCATCCACTTCTTTCTCCTCCTCCTCCTCCTCCTCCTCCTCCTCCTCCTCCTCCTCCTCCTCCTCATGAACTCATCCCCCCCCACCACCACTACCACCACTACCCACGCCTCACATCAACTAACTCCCCCTCATGCCTTTAAGCCACGGAGCCTCACTGTGCTCACGCCCGCCCCTCCGGATCTCAAAGTTTCAGGAGACACTAAAATATCTGGACGCGATTCTACCATTCAGATAATAATGAAGTAATTTTCTGGTATAGAGAGTACTGATAATTCATTTCGTTGACAATGAGGTTTTGATGAGACTGTGACGGCTGGAAATTTACTTCATTTCACGTACAAGTGAGGGTGAGAGAGAGTGAGAGAGAGTGAGAGTGAGAGGTACTGTACAGGAGACATTTAGAGAGGAGTGCTGGTGTGGAAAGTGAATGATGTAAAGTGACGTGTTGATGCCGAGGGGGAGTGGCTGGTGAATGTGTGTGTGTGTGTGTGTGTGTGTGTGTGTGTGTGTGTGTGTGTGTGTGTGTGTGTGTGTGTGTGTGTGTGTGTGTGTGTGTGTGTGTGTGTGTGTGTGTGTGTGTGTGTGTGTCCTCCTCCTCCTTCTCCTCCTCCTCCTCCAAGTAAGGACCTCAAAGTCTGTTGCTGTTTGGTCTTCTTATGTATTCCTTTGTATTCCTCCTCCTCTTCCTCCTCCTCTTCCTCCTCCTCCTCCTCCTGGCTTCTCAATAATAAATTTAACAGCTGCAATATTGACGGAAACACAAAAGTTTGAACACCATGCTGAATTAATTACGACTGTGTGAAATATACATCGATCCTTTTCTTTCCACCTTCCTTCAACTCACTCCCACCTTCCTCCCTCCTGCCTCCTCAGCCCCTCTCTCCCCTCCCCTCCGTTCATGATGCAGAGAGTAATAAGACATTCTAACTCATTCTTGGACGAGTACCACCAAGGACTCATGAAATTCAGTGAGTAATATACACTCCATTGTTCCTTACGCCATCAGTCATGTTGAGAGTCCGAACATTAATAAGAGAAGATCATCACGGTTCGTCTTCCTCATCGATACAGTTTATCACCTCAAGAAGAAGAGGAAAAGAAAAGATCCGCTACTGTTTCTCTGCAGTGGACTCGTGTGAAAGGTTATAATTAGGGAGGGTAATTAAGGTGTGCTGTATTGAAGGAGTGTGAATGGTATATTGTCGTGATTTACCGGATGGCAAGGGAGGATGTGACGATGTATGTTGAGTGATTTGGTGTTAGTGACGGTGGTGGTGGTGGTGGTGGTGGTGCGCTACCCCAGCATAAAATAGATAACAATGAATTATAAAACTGTGCACGTGTCCTTGTAATGATGTGTGTACGTATGCATGTATTAACATATCAAAGAATACATATAAAGAACACAAAAGATTCAAACATTCAACTCATGTTAGTATAAACGCAAAACCGAAGGTAAAGACAAGAACGTACCCTTGTATACATAACATTAACATTTCATTGCTTCCTAATACACTTGCATAATGACCAGAGATCACAACACACTACTTCTTGATAAAACAATAACTATGACTACAGATGATACTGAAAATAGAAAAATAACCTTCTTCTTTACTACTCTTACTTATTCCCTTATCTCTTATTTCGTACACTCACAAGCGCCAGAATGTCTAAATTTTATCAGTTAGTTCTTCCTTTGTGTTCCTTCGTGCAGCATTACGGAGGTGGTCATGAGAGGGAGTGACCGCCAGCCGCTCTTCATCACGGACTCTTCTCGCTGCGCCGCTCAGATAGCGACCCTCTACAAATTGCCTGCCGCTCTCCGGATCTCCTCGTGTGTCTCGGCCTCTCCTCTCTGGCCGGACGTGGACAATAGGAGTCAGGCGGTGCTTCCTTCACGCCGGCTTCCCTTTTCACACACACACACACACACACACACACACACACACACACACACACACACACACACACACACACACACACACACACACACACACATATTCCTATTCTTTTATTTTGCTTCATTTTCTTTCTTCACTCCTTTCTCTCCAGTTCATTTACACTTTCTTGTCTCTCTCTCTCTCTCTCTCTCTCTCTCTCTCTCTCTCTCTCTCTCTCTCTCTCTCTCTCTGAAACATGATCTCAGTTTTCTCTGCCTTACTCAGCTACTTTTTACAATCTCTCCTGAAAATTAATTAGAATTCTCGAGTGTTTTCATGATTCCTGTGAAAGCTTAACAAGAACCGCGAGGCATCAATAGCAAGAAAATACCACGATAATCTGACTGATCATTTCTGTGGCCTTTCAAAAAAATCATCATGGAAGAACGAAGATTTTAAGAACACAAGTCTCTCTCTCTCTCTCTCTCTCTCTCTCTCTCTCTCTCTCTCTCTCTCTCTCTCTCTCTCTCTCTCTCTCTCTCTCTCTCTCTCTCTCTCTCTCTCTCTCATGGCGGTCGTGTATCATGCAAGTAAGATATATGGGCAGGTTTTGTGTTTCTTTGTGTGCCAGCTTTGCCATGACCATTCCTTGGCTAGGGAGAAAAATTATTAGGTGTGGACGTGTGAAGCTCGCTTGCCTTGCCTCACTCAGCTGGTGCACCCATCAGGCCCACCCTTTCTGTCCAGGATTTGATGCTACCCTGCCCCGCCGTGTGTGGGTGCGGCTCATGCTGTGGTGTACTGTTTAGATAAGGAAATTGGAGGCTTGGTGAGAGTTAAAAGTAGTAGTGACGACAGGAACAGTGGTGGTCGTGGTGGTGGTAATAGTGATGGTAGTGGTAGTAGTAGTAGTAGTAATAGTAATTTTTTATGTAAGAGGGACATCGGCCAAGGGCAACAAAAATCCAATAAAAAAAGGCCCTCAAACACCGGTAGTCAAAAATTGAAGGATAATTGTCTTGAAACCTCCCTCTTGAAGTTCATGTCATAGGAAGGTGGAAATACAGAAACAAGAAGGGAGTTCCAGAGTAGTAGTTGGAAGTTATAGTAGTAGTAGTAGTAGTAGTAGTAGTAGTAGTAGTAGTAGTAGTATTAGTAGTAGTAGTAGTAGTAGTAGTAGTTGTTGTTGTAATAGTGTGTGTGTGTGTGTGTGTGTGTGTGTGTGTGTGTGTGTGTGTGTGTGTGTGTGTGTGTGTGTGTGTGTGTGTGTGTGTGTGTGTGTGTGTGTGTGTGTGTGTGTGTGTGTGTGTGTGTGTGTGTGTGTGTGTGTGTGAACATGTGCCAGGCGTGAGGACGGGCGAAGGGGCGGAGTGGCGGATCAGAACTTAGGCCGGGAAGGGACCAACCCTCTCTCCGTTGTTAAACTTTCTCGTCGAAGTTAAATGTGAAAGATGTGTCAATGATCCCTCCTTCCCCTCCCACACACCCCACACGCGGTCCAATCTCCCCCGCCACGCCGCCCCAAGCCTTACACGCCCTCTTCCGTACTCCTCGCCACTTCTGCCATCCCTTGAGAACGTGCACTCCATCAGGTTAACAAGTTTCGTCGCTCACCTACACGTTTCTCACCTCCCTCACCTGTGAAAGCCTCGCCTCATCTAACAATCACACGCACTGTTCACGGGTTTCCCAGGGACGTGCATGATTAATCAACTTCCTTTTTCTCTTTTTTTTTGTGTTGAGAAGGAATCTGTCTCTTATATTCCGAGGACACACGTGCAGATGAAGAACGTTCCATCTTTTGCCTTCGTATGTTGAGCAATATCTTAATTCTGGGGTCCAAATTACCTTACTCGACAGCAGAATGGTCTAATTAATTAATCTGATGAACTGAAAGGAGTCGCCAAGGAGCAAAAAAGAGGGTACATTTTTTTTTGTTTACATCTTCGTTCCTTGCTCTATTTTTTTTTTCCCTGAATTTTCATCTCCCTTCCTTTTAAAGAGACGCTTCTTCATTTAGCTTTATGTGTGTATTAGGGTTTTCAAGCTCTGCAGTGCGTGTTTCAAGGCCGATAAGATTTGTAAGGTAACTTTTATTTCTGATTCCTTAATTTCCTGGATATTGAATATATATATTAGTAAAAATAAATAAATAAATAAACTAGCAAGTCTGATATTCAAAATTTTAATAAGAAATAATCTCCAATAATTTTTTTCTTTCGTTTCTTGTTTTTTTTTTCATGTCAAGGTTTTCTGTTTCATTAGACAAACTAGTTACCTTTTCAACACATGAGTAAGAGAGAAAACAAATATTAAGACACAGATGATTACTTTCCAAGCAATACTGTTCACCTTCATTTTTGCTTCTTCACTTTCATTTCCTCCTCCTTCCTTTCCTCTTAAATAATCCAGTTCAGTTTCACTTTCTCCCTATCCTTCCTTCCTCTCTCTCCTCTCCCTCTTCCACCAGAGACAACCCTAAACCATTCTCCTCCCTAATTTTCCTCCCTCACTTCCCTTTCTTCATTCTTCCTTCCTCTCTTCGACACCCCAGTTCATCTTCACCTTCCTTCTGCCCTCTCTCTCTCTCTCTCTCTCTCTCTCTCTCTCTCTCTCTCTCTCTCTCTCTCTCTCTCCTCTTCTTTTCACAGCGAAATTAATCCCAATCAATCCTCCTTCTCTTTCACTTTGCTTCTTTTCTTTTCTTTCCTCAATCTTTTCTCTTCAGTTCACCTTCACTTTCGTCTCTCTCTCTCTCTCTCTCTCTCTCTCTCTCTCTCTCTCTCTCTCTCTCTCTCTCTCTCTCTCTCTCTCTCTCTCTCTCTCTCTCTCTCTCTCTCTCTCTCTCTTACACCCACCCATGAAAATCAGTATTGTTTTCTCTTCTCCAATCGATCATTTCCTTCTTTCTTACTCTCCTCCTTCACACACCTTGTCTCATTCCTTCCTTTCTTCACACACTCGAATTCTCTCCAGCTTCCCTTTAACTTGAACCGTTCTCCTGGCCTCGCTAAGTCAGTGGCGGGTCATTACTACCCAGTCAACACATCGCTTATGTCCCTCAGAGGCACGGCAACACAGTAGAGGGAGTCCAGGGTCGCCTCGCCTCCCCTGCTCTCTCTCGCGACTGAAGGCGTAGTAATGGTAGTACTTGCAGGGTCGTTGGTGAGAAAAGGGTCCATCATTTTATTTTACCTTTTGTGTTCTGATGTTATTTCTCTCTCTCTCTCTCTCTCTCTCTCTCTCTCTCTCTCTCTCTCTCTCTCTCTCTCTCTCTCTCTCTCTCTCTCTCTCTCTCTCTCTCTCTCTCTCTCTCTCTCTCTCTCTCTCTCTCTCTCTCTCTCTCTCTCTCTCTCTCTCTCTCTCTCTCTCTCTCTCTCTCTCTCACGTACGTATGTAATTTTTCTTCTATCTTTCTCTTCGCCCTTCCTATCCATTTTCATTTCTTCCTTTTCCTCCCATTCCCCACATCACTCCCATTCTCTTTTTCCTCCTCACTCTACTTTCCTTCAAAATTAATGTTTATCGATTTTTTTTTAATCCTTCTACTCCTACGCCTTCTCTCTTTCTCTGTCTCTCTGTCTCCTTTTCTAGCCTTCTCTTCCTTCTCCTCTTCCTTCTCCTCTTCCATCTTCCGTCCTCTTACAATTCCACAACCACCTACTCTTACTCCTCTCCCAACGAAAAACAATCTCCTCTTCCGCCTCCTCTTACACTATTCATATGCCTGCCTCGCTCTCCTCTCCTCTCCCTCGCTCTCCCTCCCCCTCTCTGTCCTTCTCCTTCCTTCCTTCCAGCGTCATCTACATGTTGGATGTGGTTGCAGTATTTTTTTCCTCTTTTTTTTTTTTGACTTCATTCTTTGTACGTGGTTGTAACAGGAATGGAGCTTGTTTTTAAGCTGAAATGATAACTTCTTGTTGATTGTTTGTTGTTGTTGTTGTCCTTGGTTTTGTTCTAATTCCTCTAAATTCTCTTTCACTTGTTTTTTTCTTCCTTATTCCAGTCTTACACCACCACCACCTCCTCCTCCTCCTCTTTTTTCTTTACCTCCTCTTTTTCTCCTCCTCCTCCTCCTCCTCTTTTTTTTCTTTACCTCCTCTTTTTCTCCTCCTCCTCCTCCTCCTCTCTTTTCTTCCATCATTTCTTTATATTCTTTCCTCTTCCTCCTCCTCCTCCTCCTCCACTGTGTTCCTTCATTAATTAATGGAGCCACTATCAAATAACGAACAAAAAAAGTGACAAAACAGGGATATGACTTTAACTCGTTTGGCTTTTCCTTTAAAACAACAAAGAAAAGAAAAAAAGTATGAGTTTCAATAAAGACAAGAAAACCGTCAGATTTTTCGTTTCAATCTTTTTCCTTCCTCTTTTTCTGCTTCGATTTTTTTTTCCCGAGGGTATTTTGTTTTGTTTTCCGGCAAACTGTTGACCTGTCTATTGCAACATTCAGAGGAAGAAAAGAAAAGTAAGGAGAGAGAGAGAGAGAGAGAGAGAGAGAGAGAGAGAGAGAGAGAGAGAGAGAGAGAGAGAGAGAGAGAGAGAGAGAGAGAGAGAGAGAGAGAGAGAGAGAGAGAGAGAGAGAGAGAGAGAGAGAGAGAGAGAGAGA
>NC_087173.1:5037985-5040485 GCF_035594125.1 Scylla paramamosain
TATGCACGTAAATGTAGGTTTGGTGTTTTTTTTTTTTCTGGAGAGAGAGAGAGAGAGAGAGAGAGAGAGAGAGAGAGAGAGAGAGAGAGAGAGAGAGAGAGAGAGAGAGAGAGAGAGAGAGAGAGAGAGAGAGAGAGAGAGAGAGAGAGTGTTGATGATGGTGATGTACAAGAGGATTATCCGCATTGAGGGAAATGTAAGTGCCTGATGAGTATGGTGATTAGTACAGTGATCAGTAGCAGGGTAATGAGAGCGGCAGAGCAGGGAAATAGAACCTAATTAACTCTAATGATGCAACCTTTAAAAAAAACTATAATTCCTTTTTCCCTCTGCTATAAAGATTACATTCGGATAGAACTTTATAAAACAGAACTTTATAGGGGGATAGGGCTGAGCTAACTGTAATAAAGGCATAAAAATTATAATTCCTCTTAATTTCTCGTCCTTTTTTCATGTTGAGTAAATGAAGCAAACTTTTATTCGACGTTATTATTGTGAGTTCGTTGTAGCTTCTTTTTGGCGTTTTATTATAACATCTTCAACAATGACGATAGCAGCAAAAAAAATAAATAAATAAAAAATAAAATTAAAATAAATAAATAAATAAATAAAAAAGAAAAAAAAGAAAAATAGCAGCAATACTACTAGTAGTTCTAGTAGTAGTAGTAGTAGTAGTAGTAGTAGTAGTAGTAGTAGTAGTAGTAGTAGTAGTAGTAGTAGTAGTAGCAGTAGTAGTAGTAGCAGTAATAGTAGTAGTAGTAGTAGCAGCAGCAGTAATGACGACGATGATGATGATGATGATAATAATAATAATAATAATAATAATAATAATAATAATAATAATAATAATAATAATAATTGTAACTATCAATTAATTCACTTTTGGACTCGCCTCTCTCTCTCTCTCTCTCTCTCTCTCTCTCTCTCTCTCTCTCTCTCTCTCTCTCTCTCTCTCTCTCTCTCTCTCTCTTTTACCAGAATAAAACACCTAACCAATATTTACGTGCATAAGATTCCGTGAAAAATAAACACACATGTTAGAGAAGAACAAACTTTCTCTCAGGTTAAGGCGCT
Organism: Scylla paramamosain; assembly: GCF_035594125.1. NCBI lineage: Eukaryota > Metazoa > Arthropoda > Malacostraca > Decapoda > Portunidae > Scylla > Scylla paramamosain. Next base: position 5,039,060 of record NC_087173.1, read on the forward strand.
CCAGTGTTTCGAAAATAGTCACTTGAATCAAAAGCTGTGAAAACCAAGAAATCTCAGCCAGAGTGTGCGGTCAGTTCTGGCACTCCACTTTGACCTCAGCAATGCTTAGCACTTTCGGGACTAACCTACGTATCTGCCTGTCTGTCTGTCTGTGTCTGTCTGTCTGTCTGTCTGTCTGTCTGTCTATCTGTCTATCTGTCTGTTCTCTAAACAATGTAGAACACATACCTCGGTTTGACCTTCAGAAGAATGGTGCACTATTCAACACACACACACACACACACACACACACACACACCTATGATTAGCAAGATAATTACCTGGATAACCTGTCTTATAGGCAGTGAGGCAATGATCTTTATCTGCTCTTTACCTCCGGTTTAGCAAGGTGAGTCTATCTTCCTCCCTCCCTTTAACTTTGCAGGCAAGGGCGCAGTGGGACTCATCCAGGAACACACACTGATACACTGACCCTCGGATGCAAAAGAATCAAGCAATTGTTTGCACGAGAGCGCTTCAACAGTTTCTCCATGCTAAGAGGTCAATAAAAGACAGAAACCAGCGACTTTATGTTCACCATGGCCAAGGATTAACTGAAAGCCCTAAAAAAGATTTATACATGTCATCGGAGGAGGCAGAGAACTATCATATCACTTTGGGAGGAAAAAAATACGAGGAGGAGAGTGGTGGTGGTGGTGGTGGTGGTGTCTAATTCCTCCACAGTAACATATAAATAATCACACACTAACTTTCTCCTCGCCAGAGTAAGGAAAGAGATCGCTTTCCTAACTTTTGGGAAGAAAAAAATAGTTACGAAAGAAAAGAAAAGAACACCCGAAGCATGATACAGAATAGCAAAGAAAAAAAAAAGAATAAGAAATAATGGAAGTGAAAGAAAATAACTGGGAAAAAAGTTAGCAAGGATTTTTGTTATAAGATTGGAAAAAAGAAGGTTGGCGTAAGAAAATATTTATCATTGTGCTACGTATTAAGAAAACGATAGAAGGGAAACATTTTCTTATCCATTCTATTTATCTCCTGATGCTGGTGCAGGAAACAGCTCCGAAATAGCCACTCCATAACTCTTGTTTATGCTCCATAAGTTAGATGTAAAGAGCCCGCTCGCACCACACACACACACACACACACACACACACACACACACACACACACATCGGCAATCTCCTGTAGGCAATATGATCATCTGCAGACATAAAAGAAAAAGGAAATAAGGAAAAAAGTCTTACTCTAGCAAGGGCGTGGGTCGTCCATCGAAGCCTCCATAATAAAACACACAGCCTTAATAGTCCCTGGACATAAACACACACACACACACACACACACACACACACACACACACACACACACACACACACACACACACACACGGTTCCTGTATTTTTATTGTGCCGCCCCCTACCCCTGC
>NC_087173.1:5042985-5055485 GCF_035594125.1 Scylla paramamosain
CACACACACACACACACACACACACACACACGCACACACAAAGTAAGAGACAGAGACGTACCCACAAGATGAAGAATATAAGCAATGACATACATACAATCATTTCACTTCACTTCTGCTGCCCCACCCTTCACTCTCACCCTTAAGGCAGTCCCCGTCACCCTTCACCTTTCACCCTGGGTCCCCGCCTCCCTGGGGCCGCCGCCACGCTGCTCATCCTTCACGCTTACTCAGGGTGAGGTGAGGAGAGAAAAATGGCTCTCACCTCCAGCCCCAGAGGATCACTGCTCCCTCGCTTAATCTTTGCTCTCTCTCTCTCTCTCTCTCTCTCTCTCTCTCTCTCTCTCTCTCTCTCTCTCTCTCTCTCTCTCTGATTATGCCAGAACTTCATTGATTATGGTAGTAGTGAAATGGGAGTAATAGTAGTAGTAGTAGTAGTAGTAGTAGTAGTAGTAGTAGTAGAAGTGAAGTAGTAGTAGTAGTAGCAGCACCACCACCACCACCACTACCATCACCCCCACCCTCACCACAACCACCACCACCACCAGCGGAAGATATAAACAAAGAACAACAATTATAGAAAACACAATAACAAACGATGATAAATTAATAAAACAATAAATCATTAAATGATTTTCCATCAGTAAGTAAAAGACACTGGCATGGTGTGAACTGACCTAACGTGACCTGGTGGAGTGACCTGGTTTTGTGGTATGACCTGGCTTGGCCTGGATTGGTGGCGTGACCTGGCTACGTGGCGTGACGTGGCGTGGTCTGGCCTGGCTTGGTGGAATGACATGGCTTGGTGGCGTGACCTGGCTTGGTGGCGTGACCTGGCATGGTGAAATGACCTGGCTTGGTGGCGTGACCTGGCTTGGTGGCGTGACCTGGCTTGGTGGAATGACATGGCTTGGTGGCGTGACGTGGCTTGGTGGAATGACATGGCTTGGTGGCGTGGACTGTCATGGTGGTGTGGCCTTTAGTAGCAAACACTGAGGCGCGAATTTTTGGAGTGCGGCCAGTGTTGGCGGGTCAGACTGAGGAACTGGCGGGGTTAGGAAAATGGATCCCCAAAAAAGTGCAGCGACCAAGGCAAACAGTGTGATATCTGCCTTCTGCCCCATTACCTCCTGCCATGCTTCCACCCACACCCCCTCCCCCTTACCCCTATATTTCCCCTCCCTCTCTGCCCAAAAGACTTTTCCTCCACTCCATCCCTCCATTTTCCCTCCATCCTTTCGTCTACCTCGACTGCCACCCTCCGCCCATGCGCCCTAACCTTCCTAATTTACCTATTTTTGTTCTCACTTTTTCGCTTCTGCATCTTTTCTCTGTTTTTTCTCTGTCTGTCTGTCTCTCTCTCTCTCTCTCTCTCTCTCTCTGATTTTATTCCTATTTCCGTTTCTCTCTGTGTATATTTTCTTACTTTTCTCACTTTATTCACTTCTGTTATTTCTCTCTTACTTTTCTTCTTTCTTTCTTCCCTTCTTCACTTTTTCCTAGCTTTCCTAATTCTTCGTCTGTTTTCCCTCTCGTATTCCTTCTCTTTTTCGTCTAATCTTCCTCCATTTTCCTGTCCCTTCATATTTTCCTCAGTTACCTCCCATATTTTTTTCTTCTCCTTTATCCTACCTCTTCATTTTATAAGCTTCCTTTCCTCGTTTCCTTGCCTCGCTTTTTCTCTAAGTCTCTCTCTCTCTCTCTCTCTCTCTCTCTCTCTCTCTCTCTCTCTCTCTCTCTCTCTCTCTCTCTCTCTCTCTCTCTCTCTCTCTCTCTCTCTCTCTCTCTCTCTCCCCTCATCTTCTCTTATCTTACTTTGTCCTTTCTCTGCCATACCCTCTCTTCTTCATCTCTCTCTCTCTCTCTCTCTCTCTCTCTCTCTCTCTCTCTCTCTCTCTCTCTCTCGTTCTTTCCCCTCGCCTTCCATTCTCTACCCTCCTTTATCTCCTCGCCCCTTTCTCTCCCCTCGTCTTTCCTCTCTCCCTATTCCTTTATCTCCACACTCCTGTCTTCTCTTATCCCCCTCTCCCCTCTTCTCCAATCCTCGACCTTTTATCTTCTCTTCCTTGCTCTCCCCAAACCTTCCCCTTCAATCCATAGAAGGTAACTGCTCTTTCTGTCTCTCTGTCTGTTTGTCTGTCTGCCTGTCTGTCTGTCTGTCTGTCTCTCTCTCTCTCTCTCTCTCTGGTTTGACCAATAAAAGGGAGAGAAAACGTCATTTCCGATAACCAGATCAATCATCGTTATGGAAATGGTAATAAAGAGGAGGTGGAATTGTCGATATGAAAAGCAAAAAAAAAAAAAAAAGAAAAAAGAAAAAAAAAAGAAAAATTGGGGCAGAGATTATTAGTAGTTGTTTCGTCGGCAAAAATATGATGTCAAATGGCACACTCGACACGGAATCCGATACTGTAAGTGAAATTAAATATTGTCCTGGCTGTATATTGCATCATCCAGGCTCGTTAGGTGAAGTCGAATGCAATTAACATTTATAAAGCGTTTGTTTGTGTGTGTGTGTTTGAGAGAGAGAGAGAGAGAGAGAGAGAGAGAGAGAGAGAGAGAGAGAGAGAGAGAGAGAGAGAGAGAGAGAGAGAGAGAGAGAGAGAGAGAGAGAGAGAGAGAGAGAGAGAGAGAGAGAAATACTCAATCCTCGCACAAAACAAAGAAATAATCATCACGAAATGCACCGAACACATAAACAAAGTGATGAGACTCAAAGCTCATCGCCTCGGCACACACACAGGCGGCGGAAGGGAACACCTGGCTGAAGGAAACTGAAGCCACACACCTCACCTGTCTACAGTTGACCGCACGGCATCAGGAGTCAAGAGCAGGATTAAATTTAAATGATACATCTCACTGATTTACTAAGATGCTTGGATTACCGACACTCCCCACACGTTGTCGTCAGGTGAGGGCATCAATTTAAGCACAGGTAAACGCGGACTAATTATGAATGAATTGCTGGAGATTGAATACGTAAGGGAAGTTGTGTAGTATTGTTCGTAGACGGACGTGGAATTGTAAGGTGAAGATAGGAAGAGGGGATGCACGAGGGGTTATTCTCTCATTCCATGGCGGTGCTGAGGTGTCTTTGGAGGTGATCGGACTCGTGGGGTAGTTTGTCGTTAGTGATATGGGATGGCTGACGCAATTCTACTACTACTACTACTACTACTACTACTACTACTACTACTACTACTACTACTACTACTACTACTACTCTACTGAAATCAATATTTAGGTGATAATAATAATGTATAAAACAACAACAATAATAATAATAATAATAATAATAATAATAATAATAATAATAATAATAACAACAACGATGAAAATAATATTTACATTACATAACTATAGGACATCTACAGTTCACATCAACATTTATATTTTTGAAAGGAAAAATGGCACGAAATATAACAACACTGAAATTTGTATTATTATTATTATTATTATTATTATTATTATTATTATTATTATTATTATTGTTATTATTATTATTATTATTATCATTATCATTATTATTATTATTATCAACATTATTATTATTATAATTACCATCAATGTTATTGTTATTAGTTCAGTAAAACACTCACCCCTGCTGACCTTCCTGATGATAATTCCCGCCTGTAAAGGAGAACCAAAAATTACAGAGCAAAGCCGGTCACTAGTTTCATAATAATTACCACATTTCTCACGCACACACCTTAACCTTTCCCTCCCCTGCCCCGCCACGCACACCTGCTGGCTCACCTCACCTGCTTAACTCCCCCGCTCTCAACCCTTTCCCTGTGGTAAAAGAATAAAAAGGAACTCACACCTGTGACCTATCAATTACTGATGCCGATTTTAAAATATATGTGTGCAACATTACCTGATATGACGGTATAATGGTAATGTAATTGATTTCCTTTTATTACTGTTACCTTAACCAACAGTACGATGGCTCTTTAAAAAGGCACACGATTCTGTGCCTAAAAACTCTTCCAAACTCCTGTCTCTTTGTTTTGTGGTCTTGTGTTCCGAGTCCTTTTCAGAATTGTGGTTATGCCGAGGTGCCTGAGTGGCTTTGTTCTTGTCCTGTGGTACCCGGAACCGCATTCGAACCCCGTTCAAAGGCAGCGGTTCGATGACAGTGGCTCAGTGATTGTCTCCTCGACTTACGGAGCTGCATTCGAATCCCGCTCAAAGGAAGCGGTTATCTGGCAGCAGCTGAGCTGCTTTGTCCTAGTCTTGGAGTCACTGTAACTGCATTCGATCTCCGCTCAGAGGTAGCGGTTCAGTAACTTCCCAGGCAAGACTTATCAATCAAGTGCTGCATCTGCCAGGTGAGGTCACGGCTCCCAAGAAGTAACACAGTGCACAGAACACAAAGCCGCGGACACGGAACACACAGAGCGAAGCATAACGTATTTCCCGGCAAGGCAGACAGAGCGTGAATAAGCGAGTGAATGACTGAGTAATGAATAAGTCCAGCCGTGGCAGTGCCGCTTGGGAACTCATAGATTAATTCACAGCCTGTCCTTTCGTCCGCCGCGCCACCCAAACGCTAATAAACCCGACTGGAAAGTTAGTCTCGTTCGTCACCGCTGGCGTGGAGTGCTTATGAATAATGGCGCTGCTCGATTGTCTGTATGAGGAGCACAGGCCACCTCTCTCGCCTCGCCTCGCCTCGCCTCGCCTGTCTGTCCTTTCTTTTTGAGGTTCAGCGTTAAGGAAGAGAAACAAAGGTAACACAACAGAGTCCAACTTATGCTTTTCTTCTTTCTTTTTCTTTTTTGTTTTCTTCTTCCTCATCATCATCTTTCTTTCTCTTCCTCCCGAGGCTCAGCGCTAGAGTTGAACAGCAAAGGTAACACAAAACGAATTCCAACTACTTTTTCCTCTTCCTCCTCCTCCTCCTCCTCCTCCTCTTCCTCCTCCTCCTACTCCTCTTTTTCTTCTTCTTCTTCTTCATAATCCAACATTTCTCACTTTACATCAGATAGTGTAGCTTATCTCAAACAGTCTCGCAAGGGCCAACAGGTCTGCTACTGTTTGTTCTACCACTATGCTTCTGTGTGTTATACTTTTCCTCCTTCTGTACTATCCTGTTTCTCCCACTAGTACTAAGCATAAAATAGCTACCCAAACAATCTAGTAAGCGCATCAACGTTAATTGCTGTTTGGACTTCTTTTGTATTCCTTTGTATTCCTTCTCTTCCTCCTCCTCAGCTTGGACTCTTGCATGTCAGTGAAACAAAAGGACTGGAATCACCTGTTAATGTACACGCCTGGAGAAATAACGATAAGAACCTCACATCTCATTGCAGCCTGTGGGGGAAGAGTGTGAGAGTGAGCGAGAGTGAGCAGTGGAGCGTCACACTCGCCACAACACTCCAGTTTCTCACCCCCGCCCTGATGACAGACACACGCTGAGTTACAGTTGGCTGCGCTAATCACGTCACGCATGTCAAACGAAGAAGCGGGAGAGAGAGAGAGAGAGAGAGAGAGAGAGAGAGAGAGAGAGAGAGAGAGAGAGAGAGAGAGAGAGAGAGAGAGAGAGAGAGAGAGAGAGAGAGAGAGAGAGAGAGAGAGGGGGGAAAAAAATGATTCAAGTCACATTTTGGGTCCAGAAATTACAAGAGTGCTGGTGAAAAATGTTTAACTTGCTCGGAATGAAAGGAGCGAGTGGATGTTTTCGCAGAAGGAGGAAACTCTTGACGGAGGAAGAGGAGGAGGAGGAGGAGGAGGAGGAGGAGGAGGAGGACCAAACCAGACCAGGCAGAGGCTCAGGGTACGTCTCCTTGCTTGGTGCCCTTCGCCCTCGCTGACCGCGTGAGGAGGAGGAGGAGGAGGAGGAGGAGGAGTAGGAGGAGGAGGAGGAGGAGGAGGAGGAGGAGGAGGAGGAGGAGGCATAGGAAGGGAGGAAGGCAAATGCAGAATACGTGAGCAAAGTAGGAAGAGTAGAAGTAGGAGTCGGGAGAGGAGGAGGAGGAGGAGGAGGAGGAGGAGGAGGAGGAGGAGGAGGAGGAGGAGGAGGAGGAAGAGGAGGAGGAGGAGGAAGAGTTGGTAGTAGAAGCGTCAAGATAAAGACAAACACTCGGCGCACTCCGGGACATGCGTCAGCTGGAAAATGAGATACACACACACACACACACACACACACACACACACACACACACACACACACACACACACACACACACACACACACACACACACACTGGGAAGAATGGAGAGAGAGAGAGAGAGAGAGAGAGAGAGAGAGAGAGAGAGAGAGAGAGAGAGAGAGAGAGAGAGAGAGAGAGAGAGAGAGAGAGAGAGAGAGAGAGAGAGAGAGAGAGAGAGATACTAATATGCCTCCCTCCCTCAGTTCCTATTTCGTCTTTCCCTCTACCCTCCTTCCCTCCCTCCTTCCCTCCAGCAGGTGGCGAGACATGAGACGCGGGACAGGTGACGGAGGGCACCTTGCATGACACACACCTGGGCCACCTCCTCCTCCTCCTCCTCCTCCTCCCCCCACTCCTTGTCTTGGGCGACTAATTAAAGCGAGAATAATAAAGGGTTTGGTCTGTGTTTTTTCCTCCGCTTGTTCCCTCACTTAGCGATGCTGAATGAAAAAATGCTGAGTGTTTGGTCTTTTTTTCCTCCTCATCCTCCTCCTACTCCTGCTCCTCCCTTCCTCCTCCTCTCCACTTTTGTTTCTGCTTTTAATTAGGATAATTGTCTTGGCGCTGTCCCCTGCTGAGGTTCTTCTTCTTGAATTACTGCTTCTGTCTGTCTGTCTGTCTGTCTATTTGTCTGTTTAGTCTCCCTTTCTCTCTCGCCTACTGTGTATTCAGCTGATTCCTCTACTGTCTGTTAACTGTTTATCTGTCTTCTGTCGGTCTGTTTAACTGTTTACTTGTCTTATCCTCCTCCTCTCTGTCTATTTGTTTTTTTTTATCCTTTTTGTTTTTCCTATTTGTACATCTATATCTCTTTCGTTTTGTGTCGCCTTCTTCTCAGTCTATTTTTTTTATTTCTGTTTCTCCTTCTATTTGTACATTTGTATCTCTCTTTTGCTTTGTTTCTCTATCATTTTATCCCTTTGGACGTCTTTGTCTGACTGTATGTTTGTTTGTTTGTTTTCTCTCTCTCTTATATATGTCTGTTCATTCCCCCTTTTTTGTTTGTCTCTCTTCTTGTCTGTGTCTATCTGCCTTCTCTGTTTTCCTTCGTGTTTTTTGTTCCTTTTGTTTTTGTTCGTTTCTCCGACTGTTTGTCTTTTCTAACCTTCTATTTACGCATCTTTCTTTCTGTTTGTCTTTCTATTCTTATTCCTTTTTATCTGTCTTTCCTTCCGTCGTGTTGCCAGTTCGTTTGTCTGTCCTGGTGGCTTCGTATATGTTCATTCTCTCTCTCTCTCTCTCTCTCTCTCTCTCTCTCTCTCTCTAGCCCGAGTTACGAGGCGCCCAAGGGAATGTATCAAGTCAATCCTCCGCGGCAGGACACCAAGGACGAGGAGGAGGAGGAGGAGGAGGAGGAGGATGAGAAGGAGAAGGAGGAGGAGGAGGAGGAGGAGGAGGAGGAGGAGGAGGAGGAGGAAAAATGATTGCTACCGGGACAACATACAGAAAGCTATACAGAAGGTCACATAAATACACACACATGCATGCCAAGCTTTCAACATACATACATATACATACACACACACACATACATGCATGCATAAATACACACACGTGCGTAAATATTGCAGGAAAACAGAGAGAAAGAGAAAGAGAGTAAGACATGTTTGCGGGCAGAAAGAGATATAGAGATAGAGTGAAACATATTTGCCACAGATAAAACTAGGTCAACATGCCTCGAATAGAGAGAGAGAGAGAGAGAGAGAGAGAGAGAGAGAGAGAGAGAGAGAGAGAGAGAGAGAGAGAGAGAGAGAGAGAGAGAGAGAGAGAGAGAGAGAGAGAGAGAGAGAGAGAGAGAGAGAGAGAGAGAGAGAGAGAGAGAGAGAGAGAGAGAGATTTCCATCTTAAATATTCATGAGGGAGGAAAAATGAAGCAAGGAGGCATGAAGGGAAATGACGAGGAAATATCTGAGTAATTAAGAAACTAAATTATTCATTCTGCTTGTTGGACGTTCACTTAAGTTACTCATTCACTTAAGGCAAAGGAAAGTCTTTCTTTTCATTTTTAGCTCTTCTTTCTCTTTCTTTCTTAAAATCATTAGAGAAAATCATTTGCCGGATGGATTCTTTGTTTTAGTCTCTCTCTCTCTCTCTCTCTCTCTCTCTGGTAACAAGTCTGTATGTCTCTTGCAAAGCCCGTCTCCCTTACACACACACACACACACACACACACACACACACACACACACACACACACACACACACACACACACACACACACACACACACGGGTCGTAATTATGAGCGTAATGGAACTACAACACGGAACAAATTCTCAAAGACATTTTCCAGGGAGAAAATTACTAAAAGAGAAGAAAAAGCGGAAGGTGAAAAACGATGGAAAAATGAAGGAAGGCGACCATAAAATTTGCCTCATTTTATTTTCCTTACCTGCGATTGTTTGCTTGGGTGAGCTTATTTCCTATTAAATACTGACGTCAAATCTCTCTCTCTCTCTCTCTCTCTCTCTCTCTCTCTCTCTCTCTCTCTCTCTCTCTCTCTCTCTCTCTCTCCTCGTGTATATTTTCCCTCATGTGTTTTTTCTTTCTCCTCATTTGTTCTTATTTTCTCTCCATTCCATCTTTTCTTATCATAATTTCTGTTCCTTCTCTGCCGTGCTGTCTGTCTGTGTCTGTGTCTGCTTGCCTGCCTCCCTGCCTGTGTGTGTGTGTGTGTGTGTGTGTGTACCTATCTGTCTGTCTGTCTGTCTGCCAGTTAGAGTTACCAGATAAAGGGATCAGAAAGATACGTAAAAACCCACAAACGAAGCGGTGTATTCAGCAAGTGGTCAGCCTCCCCTTGACTCTCGCGGCCTCGTGATGGGCGGAGAGAGTGTAAAACAGCTCCCCTTCCTCCCTGTCTGTGTGGGGACGAGGAGCAAGTCAACAACTCTCAACTAAGCCTCGCCCACCTGCGCCCACTCGCCCACTCCCGCCCTTGTAGAGAGAGAGAGAGAGAGAGAGAGAGAGAGAGAGAGAGAGAGAGAGAGAGAGAGAGAGAGAGAGAGAGAGAGAGAGAGAGAGAGAGAGAGAGAGAGAGAGAGAGAGAGAGAGAGAGAGAGAGAGAGAGAAGGGAAAATATAGGGAAGTTGAGGAGAGAGGAATCAGTCAAGCCAACAAACAGGTTTATGGTGTAAAATTCCCTGGAAAGTGAAGGATTTGGGAGTGACGGCCATTCTCCTCCCGTCCCAGCCAGTCCTTCCGTCCTCCTCCTGCCCTCCTCCCGTGCAGTCCCTCCCCGATCTCCGCATCCCGATGTGTCCTGTGCCCCGACGCGGAGATCCCCGTCAGGCTTCCCTCCCATCAAAAAAATAGGATTCGTTTAGGGGAAAAAGCGGTTCAAAAAGGCACAATCCCGTTCCTCCTGCCGCTCCCTCCCCCACATGGAGTTTTCAAAGATCGAGTTGTAGATCCTGTGTTTTCTTCCTCCTGCTGCTCCTCCTTCACCGCCATCGTCTGCTCTTCAACCTCTCAGAAGAAGAAGAAGAAGAAGAAAAAAAAAAGAAGAAGAAGAAAAAGAAGAAGAAGAAGAAGGAGAAGGAGAAGGAGAGGAAGAAAAGGAGAAGATGAAAAAAAAGAAGAAGAAAGAGGAGGAGGAGGAAGAGGAGGAGGAGGAGGAGGAGGAGGAGGGGAAGAGTAGAAAAGAAGAGCATTCTGTCTCTCCCTTAAGTATTATTTTCTTTCTTCTGTATATTAATTTTCTCATGAATGCAGCAATTTGATGGAGAGGAGGAGGAGGAGGAGGAGGAGGAGGAGGAGGGTATGGTGGTGGTGGTGGTGGTGATGGTGGTGGTGGTGGTGGTGGTGGTGGTGGTGGTGGTGTTTCCGGCGCGTGCTGAGATGAGAGGCAGAGGGAGGGATCGTGATGCTTGGGTGTGTTGGGGAGCGGGGGATGGGGGTGGAGGTGGCAATGGGGTCGAGGGTGAGAAAATATGAAGAGGGTGTGTTGGTTTTGCTTTCGTAACCCTTTTTTTTTATTGTACTTCTTGATTTATTTAATATTTCCCTTCCTTTTTCGCGAGACAAATAGGTAGACTGGTGGATGGATAGGTGATCAAGATAGACAACCACAGATAAACAGACAGACAGACAGACAGACAGACAGACAGACAGACAGACATACAGGTAACCGGTTGACCACATACCACGAGTTACACGGATAGAAAATATAAAGTTGTATCTCCACATTAAACGATCCAAATGGAAAAGATTTAGCGCATCAAGGCTTGATAACCTACACGCTCCATCAGAGACATAAATCCTGAAACGCTCGCCGGCAATGCATTAATATAACAGATACATGTAAAGAGAGATAGGAAAAAAAGACTAAAACAATCTAAAACATGTCTAGATGAGAATAATTCCGTGCCGAATCTGGCAATATGCAGGGTGTAGTCCACGAATTACATGACTATTTCGTTATTAATCGTTTACACAAGCAAATTTTAAAAGGAAATATGACACTGGTGTATATCAATCGCTCGAGACACTCTTGAATTATGCATTTTTTCCAGGGTGAAAAACGGAACGCGGGGACAGTCTGCCGGGAGAGGGAAGCGATCTGGTGTCATCGCCCTTCCTTCAAACCCTCACTCGTGTGCATGAGACTCTCTCGGGCTTACTTATCTCCGCCTTTGTGTTAAAGATTGCACGAACTGATAGTCTTGTATACTTGTAAATTACTCCACTTGAGACTGACAGTTCGCCTCGGAGCACGGCGGGCTGTTTGACTAAGGCGAGACGAGCAAGAGGGAGCGCGGGTGAAGAGCGAGCGATTGGCTTTGAAAGTGAGCTGCTGCTGTGTAATGAATTCCTTGCAAATTTGGCTAAGTCCAGAACACTCACATTTCGACATGAGGCTAAACTTGCAACACAAAGTCTTACTGATTCCAGTACGAATTTACAGAGGTGTGAAGGCACTGGAAACTGGAAAATCAGCTGGAACTCTACGTAAGTCTAGTTCTATATTTCATCGAGAATTTGAACTTACACCATGATGATTTACTAATATCCCAAATGCTAAGCTGCCGACGAGTGAAGGCACTGGGATCTGAAAATTAGCTGGAAATCTGGCAGTCAGTTCCATGTACAGCGGTAAACAAGAGTGGAGTAATCTGACCCACTTCCATCCCGCTTGGCGTTTTCCCTCAACTTCAAGTCCTCCAATCTGCTGACAAACTCCACAACTGACATACGTTCACAATACAGAAATTGAGATAGACGAACAAAAAGCGAAACAAATTTGAAAAAAAGTACAAAAGGCAACTCGACTTGAGACTGACGAAAAAAATGACTTGAAATAGACTAAAAATTTTCAAAACAAAGTGAGAAAAAGGGTACAAACAAAAGGCAACTCGACTTGAGGCTGACGAAAAAACGACTTGAAATTCACTAAGAAGTCAAAACAAAGTGGAAAAGAGTACAAAAGATAACTCAACTTGTAACCACGACTCTCCTGCAACCTCCACCCCTCCCTCTCACTGGACGCACGATGCCTTCCTGCGGCCCCGTCCCTCCTTCGGTGACAAAAAAAAAAAAAAAACAGCCTCGCGCATGGAAGAAAACGGGCGAGTCTCTGGCGGTGACCTGATCAAAGCCTTGTTCCAGACGTGATGCGGTCGCCGAGAACTTGCAATTCGGAAAAGACGGAAAAATTGGGTGGACGGTAAAAAGTTGCGTGGCTGACGTGCGTCTTTTGTGTGTTCATTTTGATATATGAGTGTGTGTGTGTGTGTGTGTGTGTGTGTGTGTGTGTGTGTGTGTGTGTGTGTGTGTGTGTGTGTGTGTGTGTGTGTGTGTGTGTGTGTGTGTGTGTGTGTGTGTGTGTGTGTGTGTGTGTGTGTGTGTGTGTGTGTGTGTGTGTGTGTGTGTGTGTGTGAGTAGAGTGTGTGTGTGTCCGAGAGTAGAGTGTGTGTGTGTCCGAGAGAGAGAGAGAGAGAGAGAGAGAGAGAGAGAGAGAGAGAGAGAGAGAGAGAGAGAGAGAGAGAGAGCAGAGAGGGCAGAGAGGGCAGAGGGCATTCATCCAATTGGCCTTTTGAAGTAGGCATGTATACATATCAAAAGTGAAACAGCCGTGTCACGTCAATAAGGGTTTCAGAATGTTTCGTCCATAAAGTGACATTTGGCAGGTGCGTGTCAGCTCTGTCAAATTCCAGTTCGCGGCATATCGTGTGTCCATGGAGGGTGTTGTGCAAAGATCATAATAGGGGTGAATATTTACCTAACAGCGAGAGACCGAGAGAGAGAGAGAGAGAGAGAGGGAGATCTTTGGGGGGGTGGTAGGGAGAGGGGCGGGAGGAGGGACAGTTGAAGGGGAGCTGGGTCGAATTATTTACTTAACAGTGGG
>NC_087173.1:5060485-5082985 GCF_035594125.1 Scylla paramamosain
ATCTTCACTAATACCTCTCCCACCCCCCGGCTCCTCCTCCACCTGTCCCCTTTAACTTACTGTGTTTCATATACCTCTCTCTCTCTCTCTCTCTCTCTCTCTCTCTCTCTCTCTCTCTCTCTCTTGCAATGTCATTCTCTCACTCCCCTATTTCTCTTGCCTCTCTTTCTCTCAAACTTTCCCATAACGTTCCTCCCTAAAATATGATTCCTTCCTCCTCTCGACGCAGCTTTCTCCCTCCCTTTATCCTTCCATGCCCTTCCTCCCTCTCATTACATCTTCCCCTCTTCTCTCTCTTTTTCCCCTCATCGCAAGCCCTGCCTGACGGAGCACGAGAGAGCACAAGGAGAATGAGAGAACGAGGCAAGGAGGATGTAACTTGCGACCTCTGCTGCTCCCTCGGTTCGTCTGTCCCTGTTTGCTTCTCCCGCGCTCGTATATTTCACTTTAGTGCCCCGTGTCCGGCTGCTACGGCTGGTGGACACGCTGGTGACTTCGAGGACAGCGAGTGGGTGTTGTGGCAAGGTCGTATACTCGTAAGCTGAGGAGTTACTGAGAGAGGTTTGTAAGATGGTTCGGTAAGGTTGGGTCATTAATTTAGTTGTAGGATGGTCGGTTTTGTGAATTGGTGTGGACTGAAGGACGTGATGTTGGTGTATTTTGTTGGTTAAGTAACTTTTTATGTTTTTTTTATGGATGGGTTGTGTGTGTGTGACTTGTTTTTCAGTGGGAATGAACATACTATCACGCACGCACCTACGACCGCGCTCTCACATACACACAGACACATACACACACACACACACACACACACACACACACACACACACACACACACACACACACACACAACAGAGATGGAGTAAATGACTACATGCATCACACACATGCACACACACATAAAAAAAAATATATATATATCAGTGAGGGGATGAACGATTTTTACACACACACACACACACACACACACACACACACACACACACACACACACACACACACACACACACACACACACACGAGCCGATCATCAGTCACCCCCAAACAATAACGACGTAGCCAATACAACCTTCCATCAACACGTCAACTGATCGGCATCACAACACACCTGCCTATCCCCCCTTCCTTCCCTCCCTCCCTCCCTCCCTCCCTCCCTCCCCTCCAGCCATACTACATACACAACACATTACCATGCCAACTAATTTATACACACCCTCTCCCACAAACAATACCAGCATTAGAATAAACATCCTTGCTATTTTTTTCCAACCTTCCATCACAAACAGTAGCACTGAATCACACCTTCCTGATCCTCTTTTGTACCGTGGATGATGTAAAGGTACTGTAGTTAGTGTATTGAATTCAAATACCTAGTAAAGGCCTAAAACTGTTCCGGTTTGAAATCCCATGTAATCCCCTGTAATCCCTTGCCTTGTTATGCATTGCACACGACAACAACACATTGTACGTTGAAGTAATACGACCTGTAATTCCCTTCCACACGACAGACAAAATAAATAAAAGCGAACACAAAGGAAGAACAATCAATAATCTTTTTGGCTTTTACAAAAGTGCTAGTAATAAGTAGAAAAGTGACACAGGGAACGGAGAAGACACGAATATAAGACAGTATATAAAATGTGAATATACAGAGGAACATGTAGAGAACATAAAGGAAGAGCAATGGTCATAACTCTGTCTCTTACGGTGCTATCAGTAATAAGCAGAGAAGTGACTTGGGGAGTAGAGAGGAACACAAAGGAGACAAAAGGTGGATATGCAGAGGAGCGTGTAGATGTCAAAACACGAATGGAATAAATATGACAGTAATGGTGCGTGTGTGTGTGTGTGTGTGTGTGTGTAGTGACCCTGGGGAAAGAGGAAGTAACAGAGACTATGTCACAGTAACTAGCAGAATCCCTGTTATTGTCTGCTGATATTAATCTGATGTATTACCTGTCCCATCCTCCTTCCCTCCTCCTTTCTGCACACTTTTACTCTCTTCTTTTCTTTATATCTCTCTCCCTTTTCGATTTGTCCTCCTCTATCACAACCTCCTTCTACTCTTTCCTCTCCACTTTCCTTTCTCCTTTCTGCTCATCCCTATATCACATCTTCTATATTCTTTCCTTTTCTCCCTCTTCCTCCATCTCCCTTCCTGCTATTCCCTCTACACTACGTCCTCATTTCCTTACACCCTCCCCTTTCTAACCCCTTCCTGCTCATCCTTTACTCCCCTCTCCACAATCCCCTCCACTTTCCATCCCCTTTTACCTGATCTCTCTCTCTCTCTCTCTCTCTCTCTCTCTCTCTCTCTCTCTCTCTCTCTCTCTCCTCTCTCTCCTTTTTCTCCCCCTCCCCTTCCCTCTTCGCTCTGATGTGTGCCATTGCTTAACTTGATGGATAATCCCCCCCCCCCCTCTCTCTCTCTCTCTCTCTCTCTCTCTCTCTCTCTCTCTCTCTCTCCTCTCTCTCTCTCTCTCTCTCTCTCCCGTTCCTATCCTCTCTTTTTTTCCAACATATATGATTGGTGGATCGTATGATAGAGAACGCTTCTGATTGGCGCTCGTGAAGGGAGGGGAGGGGAGAGGGAGGGGGATGGGGAGAAGAATGGGAGAAGGGGGGATGCTGGACCAGATATGAACAAAACATTTCAATTCAGTCCAACGAGAAGATTACATTTGGGAGAGGGAGAGAGAGGGAGAGAGACAAGGGGAAGGAAGCTTTTTGGCATATAGGCTTGTTATATGAAAGGCAGTTAAGAGGCAGCAAGACAAGAGGCTAAGCAGCATAACCACATTACAGCAGCACCAGATAGCAGCACACGATGGCACATAACAGCACGGCGCAGCACATAACAGAGGCCATTCACTGCCAAGTTTCTCTCCACTTCCTTGGCAAACTTAATAAAATGGCCTTGTTCAGGTTTAGAGTATAATTTCAAACGACACCACAGAGAGGGGCCTTCGCGCTGACACGGTTCCTCCTCAAGCTGAATATACTTAAAAAAAAAAAAGTCTGGTATGAGGTTAGAGTATAATGAATGGCGATATTGACAGAGTGATCGAGGGAGTGCCAAGCCATCGATGCCTGCCTTATTTCTCAATAGTGAAATCTTGCAATGTTAATCAAATAGACTAATAACGGAGCCACATGAAGATCAGCCGCCGCAGCTGCTCTTCGTGTGTGTCAAGTTAGAATATACAAGGTAAGATTAGGTTAGGCTATGTTAAAGATTAGTTAACTTAAAATAACCGACGTATCCTAGCACACAACAAAAAAGGGCTTGGGGTGTTAGTCGCAAGGTTAGACAGACTAGGTAGCGTAACATGACGCCATTCTAGCCACACACCCAAAAGGCAAGATTAGATAGACTAGGTAACGTAAAAAAAAGGCTTGGGTTGTTGATCGCAAGGTTAATTAGACTAGGTTACGCAAACATAACGTATCCTAGCACACCAAAAAAAAAAAAAGAAAGAAAAAAAAAGAAAAGGCTTATACTCCTGATCTTCATGTATTCCTAAGACACTTTCCTTTCACTCTCTCCGCAGTAGGACGGATGTGGCCACTAAGAGCACCCACTAATTCCTTCCCTCTAGCAGGAGCACCCGCCGCCGCGCTCCCAAATACAAGTAAGGCGAAAAGAACAATTTCTACTCCTCATTTCTTTTTCTGGAGGTAATCTTGACAGGTCGTGGGGGCGCGTCACCCCAGTGGGAGGCGTCGCCCGGGCAACGTCGACGCAGTGGAAAAGGTTCTCTTCCTCGTTAGGGTGAAAAAATAGGTAACATGAGACGGACAGACAAGTCAAAAGAGGAGAAATTGATGGAAATACGCGGAAACGAAAGAAGGTGAGCAAGAGAACATCCGCTAGAGGTAGAAAAAAAAACGAGAGAAAGCTAGATGAATCACATATTATAAAAAGATTAACATGTGACGCCAGAAGGAAGATGTGAAGCAAACAAAATGCCGCAGGAATGAGAGAGAAAGACGAAGAAAGCAAAGCATACGATTTAAAAATACTGAGACATTACATAAAATAAAAACTTAAGGCGAAAGAAAAATGAAACAAGAGAGCAGAGGACAGACGTGAAATGAACAGGATGCCACGAAAAAAAAAAAAGAAGAAAAAAGGGGAGGAAAAGAAGAAAGGGGTCGGACATTAAAAAAGAGAATTATATAGCAGAATAAATTAATAAGAAGATTAATAAGAAGGATATAAAAACTAACATGTGCAAAGTAAACAAAGTAAAAAGAATTTCATATAGATAATGAAAATTCTTAATAAAACAAAACATTACGTAAGGGAATAATTAAAAAGCAATAGAAAACAGAGTAGAGCGGATACTTAGGCAAAGAGCAATTCCTAAAAGGATGACTCGGAGAGAGAGAGAGAGAGAGAGAGAGAGAGAGAGAGAGAGAGAGAGAGGAGAGAGAGAGAGAGAGAGAGAGAGAGAGAGAGAGAGGAGAGAGAGGAGAGAGGAGAGAGAGAGAGAGAGAGAGAGAGAGAGAGAGAGAGAGAGAAACGAACCAACAGACACCAGTATAATGAAACAGCAAGAAGTTACATAAAAGTATAAACAAAAAGAAAGATAAAAGCGAGGAACAAGAGAGAGAGAGAGAGAGAGAGAGAGAGAGAGAGAGAGAGAGAGAGAGAGAGAGAGAGAGAGAGAGAGAGAGAGAGAGAGAGAGAGAGAGAGAGAGAGAGAGAGAGAGAGAGAGGACCTAAAGTTCAGACGAATTCTAAAGAGGATAAAGTCAAATGGAGAGGATTGGGACTGCAGAGAAGGGGAAAAGCCTCCCCCTCAAGTGTTTTGGTTGAGAAGAGGCCTCAAGATATCCATTAAGATGCTCAGCCAGTGTGTGGCGCCGCGCGGGGGAGAGAGAGAGAGGCAGGGGCAGAGGTGGGGACAGATAAAGACAGGTAGGACAGCCCCCGGACACGCGATAATCAGGGACAAGACATTAAAAGACTCCGGGAGGGAAGAATATGAAAGGAAGGAGGAAAATGGCTAAAAGGTGACCCGAGAGATGGAGAGCGGAAGACGAAGCGGAGGGAGATAAACAGTGGAGTGTAGGACGATGGCTGAGAAAAAAGGTGATGTAAAGGAACGGAGAAGACGAGTGTAGAAGGGAAATAGCTGCAAGGATATCTGTGAGAGGGAGATGAGAGGAAGTGAAGGCAAGCAGTGAGATAAACGGTGAAGGAAAGGATATCTGAAGGACAGAGAAGAGAAGAGAAGCCAAGCCAGGAGATAAATACGTTAAATGTAAAAAAGAAAATAGAAAAGACGGAAAGTGACGTGAAGGGATAGGTAAGAAATCTGGATAAAGAAAAGGAGATAAAACAGTGTGAAGAGCGGATGGACAAAAAAAGTGACGGAGGAATGAAGAAGAAAAGACAAGGAAGATGAACTTTATAAATGGTGGGAAGAGAAAGGAAGGAATGTACATTATGAATAAAGGGAATGGAGATCACTGTGTTGTCTGCTTCTGTGTGATGAAACAAATACCAGTGTAGGAGACGCCATTTAATTTCGGAAGTGCATTCATTATACGGATTGAAGACCTGACGCTGAATCATAATGCAAAGAGGCTCATGACATTTCACACGCACACACGCACGTACACGCACACACACACACACACACACACACACACACACACACACACCTCCCAACACACGATACAAAAACCCGAAATTGATGGGAAAAGAAAAAAAAGTAAATAAAAAAAGAAAAGAAGTCAGAAACACAAAAAGACAAATAACTCACAGTGGCTACAAAAAAGCGAAGATGATGAATCAACTCGGGAGAGAAAGAAAGGAAAGAAAAACCTGAAAATGAAGCGGAAGGAGGAAATATACGAGAGATGCGCTAGAGAAATTTTTCCCCTGTCTCAGAGATATTACGAGGCGGTCTTATAGAACCAGCAGAGGCGTGTGGAAGGTAAGATTCGCACCTCTGATCTCCTGGTAATGAGCTCCCGCAATGAAGACGGAAAGGCGGCCGCGGGAAGTGGTCGGCAAATTGAAAAAGTTACTCCTCAAAAGGGAAACATAAAAAGAAGAAAACGATCGATCATTTTCCTTTCAGTGAGATCACGCTGAAAATAGTTTGTCCCCGCGCCTACCCCCCCCCCCTCTCTCTCTCTCTCTCTCTCTCTCTCTCTCTCTCTCTCTCTCTCTCTCTCTCTCTCTCACAATAGATAAAAGTAGTACTGTACATGACACTGATTTTATTTGTGGCCCCCCAAAAAAAAGTCAGTATAAACGGAATATTTATAGCGTTAACTAAATGCTTTATACATATAGACTGTTTTATTTATTTTTTTCACCCTTTTTTGTGGTGAAGGGTTTGCAAATATATGGATATAAATACACGAGCGACTAATGCGAGTATTAATTTGGCAACTTTTATGCGGTGGGGGAAAAAAAAATGCAGCATCGGATTGTAAAAAAACGTTCACTGCGCTGACAGAAACGTTTCTAGTCATAACAAACGTTGGGTCGTCCAGGAAACTAAGAATTTGTAGCATGGTGTTGTAAATGTTCACTGTACCAGCCACTAAAACGTTTCCGTACCAAACATAAGACATTTAGACAACAAAACTTCCTTGCCACACATATTTTCTTATCAATTTGGGAACGTTTACGCCACAGAAAAAAAAAAAAAAGGTTGCTGCATTGTGATATGAACGTTCACCGCACTGAGTACGGATTGAAACGTTTCCCAAATCAGTTACAAAACGTCACAGGTTAATAAACGTTGTCTCGGTCAGAAACTTAGGCCTACACTCACTGGTCACTAAAACGTTTCTCAAGACCAAACGCGGAACGCACGCCATAACAAACGTTCCCTTGGCAAGAAAGTAACTGCAGTATGGTGTACTAAACGTTCCCGGCACTGGTCACTGACTGAAACGTTTCCGAAGCCAGACCCGACACAACACGACATAAGAAGCGATACTTCAGCCAGAAAATAAATACCGCAGTATGGTGTTCTCAACGTTCCTTGCACTGGGCACTGAAACGTTTCCCAAGAGCAAACGCAGAACGCCACTGCATAACAAACGTTGCTAGTTTACAAGGCGAGGGATACGCGCCTGCATTTTATTAGCAGCGGCGCGTTCAAGGCAATCCTGGCTGTGGTAACGCTTGAGTCCTGATGAGAGTTAGATCTTTCCATTTTCATTCTAACGCCTGCAAGTCCTGAGAGCGAGCGTCACGTGAACGAGTCAAGATTGCCCGACGCGGGGAGGCGCCACGCACAGGTTATGGGTAATGCATATTATTTGCATACATTACCGAGCTGCGGCCCGCGATTTACAAACTCAACGTGAAGCTCAATGTGGATGTTCCGAATTGAGAGTGTGAGGACCGCAGTGAGTACAGGCGCGTTAAGGGAGGAAATTGTGATCGACGGTATATTGAAAAGGGGAATTTATAATGGAAACTGGTAAAAAAAAAAAAAAAAACTTTACTTGACTTGAAGGTAAATATAGATGTTCCGAATGGAAAGTATGGAAATTGCGATGAATGCAGAGACACTGAGGGAGGAAATTATAATTCACATTATATTGAATTAAAAAAAAAAATAAATAAATAAAGGATAAAAATATATATATAAAAAAACTTGACTTAAAAGCCTGAATATAAATGTTCCAAACAGTGTTATGACTGTTAGTGTTAGAGGCGAGGCGAGACGAGTGCAAAAAGCGTTCAGGGAGGAAAGTTTGATCTATATTATACAGAAAAACAGACGTACAATAAAGTGCATAAAAGAAATTGAGGCCAAGGGTGTAAATTTCGAATGAGACGTATTAGGAATTAGTAAATACAATAATATTAAGAGAGAGAGAGAGAGAGAGAGAGAGAGAGAGAGAGAGAGAGAGAGAGAGAGAGAGAGAGAGAGAGAGAGAGAGAGAGAGAGAGAGAGAGAGAGAGAGAGAGAGAGAGAGAGAGAGATGGAGAGAGAGAGAACGAGACAGAGACAGAGACAGAGAGAAATACCAAGGAATCCAAAGACACCCCCAACCCCAACCACACACACACACACACACACACACAGAAAAGACCACCCCGTAAAGCCACTACCGAGCCACACAAAGCCAGTCAGATTTACACGCTCCACCTACAACGACGTGTGTCTGGCCGCCGCCCTGACGAGTGAGCAGCCCGAGGAGGGAGGGAGGAAGAGGCAAGGAAAGGCAAGAGTTACGTAACCGGGGTGGAAGGAAGGAATGAAGGAGGGGGAAGAGGACAGGGAACAAGGACATAAAGGTTAAGAGGGAAGATAGGAAAAACCACAGGGAAATGTTGAAGGGAGGGAGGAAGGGAGGGAGGGAGGAAGGAAGGAGGGAAATAAAGAACGGTATGAAAAAAAAAGAGAAAAGAAAATGTCGGAGAAAACAACAAAAAATAAGACGGAAAAGAAACCAAAGAGGAAAAAAAATGAAGAATTAAAAGGTTAAAAAAAAGAAAAAGAAACAAAGAAAGAAAAGTGTTAAACAACAGGAAGCAACAACAAGAAAACATTAGACGAAAATAATAAGGCAGAGAGAAAGGAAAGAAAGAAGGAACGAAGAAAGAAGATAGGAAAGGTCACAAAGGAACGTTGAAAAAGAGGAAGAGAGGAAATACGAAAACGAGTGAAAGAATGCCACCAAAGTTACTGCCTGATAAGTAACAAAGGCCAAGGTAGAATAAAAGGCGGGAACGAAGAAGGAAATGGAGGAACAAGGCAATGAGAGAAAAGAAAAAGAAAATACGTATAGAAGATAGACGGGGGACTGAACAAATTGGAAAGAAGACAGGAAAAAATGAAAATATAAGATAAAAAAAAGGATGAGATAAATGTTAAAAAGGCAAGATAGAAAGTAATGAATAGAAGAACGAATGAAGAAAGAAGGTAGCCGTGATAGAAAACACGAGGATAATTAGGGTGCACATGAATGAGACAATAATGTATAAGGAAGGAAGGAAAGGAGGTCGAAAAGAAAGATGAAGAGGAATTGGGGAGAAGGAACACGGTAAAATAACAGGATTTGTTTTAGAAAATGAAAAAAATATGCAAAACAGAAAAAAAAGTAGAAAATTGGGAAAGCTGAGAAAGATATAATCGGTTGAAGAGAAGAAAGATAAAAAGAAACAGTAAAAAAAAGCAAATCTCAGAAGAAAAAAAATAACATTAGGAACAAAATAAAAAGTAAAAGAAAATAGAAAAAAAACCCGGCGAAAACAGATTAGGAAAACTACGAAGAGAAAGAGAACGAAGGAGAAGGTGGAAGAAAAAAAAAGAAAAAAAGAAAAAAAAAGGAAAAAAAAAAAAAAAGGAAAAGCTGGTGCAATTTCGCAGGTAAAAGTCTGATGCCGAATTACAGCTTGACGGCAGTGGTGGTGGTGGCGGTGGTGGCGGTGGTGGTGGTGGTGGTGGTGGTGGTGGTGGTGGCTGCGAAGACCGTATTTGTCAGGGCGTTGCCGCGACTGTTTCCTGCGAGGCATTAAGAAGAAAACGAACGACCCGATGTTGTACCGCCGCGGCCATGACCAACGCACCACGACCCACGGAGGAGGAGGAGGAGGAGGAGGAGGAGGAGGAGGAGGAGTGTGAAAGGTGTGGAAAAGGAGTAAGAGTGCAGATAGGCAAAAAAAAAAAAAAAAAAAAAAAAAAAGAAAGAAAGGGAGGAGGAAGAGGAGGGTGAAGGCCACATGATAAGAATGGAGGCATGTGGAGGGGGAGAAACGGGATAAAATAGGAGGAAAAGGGGGAGGGAGAGGAAACAGGAGACATGAAGAAGCGGGCGAAGACACGGAGGATGATACAGTAAGACATGGAAGAAGGGAGGAGGAAGAAGAAGGACACGGAAGAGGATGGAGGACGAGGAGGAGGAGGAGGAGGACGGGAAGTGAGAGGAAGAAGGTTGAAGAGGAGCTTAAGTCGCCATCAGGGGAAGAGGAAGAAGCGAAGAAGGGCGAAGAAGAGAAAAGAGGAGGAGGAGGAGGTGATGGCGTGCTGTGAACCAATCAGGGCTCAAGATACCGTAAATTGGGTCGCCAGGAGCATAATCAAATCTTAGTGAGGGTTAGAGCGTCCACAGCCGCTACTTTTGTGTCTCCTGTGTCGCCTCCTTGGCCGCCGTTGCTCCCA
The DNA here is from genome assembly GCF_035594125.1 of Scylla paramamosain. NCBI lineage: Eukaryota > Metazoa > Arthropoda > Malacostraca > Decapoda > Portunidae > Scylla > Scylla paramamosain. The sequence goes on from NC_087173.1 coordinate 5,070,634, forward strand.
GACACAGTACCTTCCCCCAGTCTTATGACCACATTCTAAGACACTTCCGCCCTGCACCTCTACTACTTTCAAAATGCTCTAGTTGAAGTTACAAGGGCATTCAAAGGTGTTTTTAAGGTTATAGTGACAGATGAACAAGATTTCTACGTTCTTAATGAAACAAACACTCTTGGAAACTCGGCTAATCATCTCTGTGGCCTTTAAAAATTGTCGTGGTGCATGAGAGAACCGAACGTTTCTGAATACTAGTGTTGGGAGGTCATCGAATACAAGACAGACGGGCAACAACCACTGCACTGCGTTCGAGTCTCCTTCCGCCCCTGAAACCTTGAGGCATGTCCAGGGAATGTTTAGCTCCAGCCGCAGTATTGAGCCGTGTCGATTTAGTGTCGATTTAGTTCCTCAAGTTACGATGCAAGGTAATTAGGATTCGACCTACGCGGGTGTATCTCACAGTCTTGAAGGTTTGTTGGGGAATACTGGTGTGTCCTGAACTAGCCAAAGCTGCCTCAGACTTTAGGGATAATACAAAAATAAAATCAGTCTTTGTTTAAAAATAGTTGGAAAGAATAAGGGCAAAATAAAAAAAAAAAAAAAAAACTGCACTTTGAACTGAACACTGCCACTCAGAAGGAAGGGAAACTACGATACAGAGAAATGGATAAAGACAGCACAACTTTAACTCTTTCATTGCAATACGAGACAATTAACAACACTAGAAGTAATGCATGAAATCTTTCTAAGCATTTACAAGAAAGTGGAGGATGAAAGAAGAATACATTTTTGTATTTCTACAGAGTTTAAACATTGGAAGTGACCGTAGAGCAAGTATTTGCAATAGAATCATATAAAAATCATGAAAACAAGCCTTCAAAACTTAGAATCCCTCGTTAGAATTACCATATACCTTCATAATTTACATAAAGGAACAAAAAGAAAAATACAATAAAAAAAAAAACATCTTTACTCTAAGGAGATTGTTTGTGAGCTGATGAGAACCTTGACGTAACAACATCCTCCTCTCTTCCTTGCCTTGCTTTGCTTTGCTTTGGTGAGTGGCGTCACTGCCCACGTCTCGCCCTCACCACACGCGGTCACTGGTCTTCGCCGTCCCTCGCTCCTCGCCACTCCAAGACGCTGGCCTCGCAATATCGTCTGCCTGGCTGTGTCTGGCAGGGAGACGGCACCCGGGCGACGAACAAACACACAGATGCTCCATGTAATGCCGCGTAGTCTGTACGTTTGTATGTATGACCACATCGCGAACTGCTGTTGTTGTTGTTGTTGTTGTTGTTGTTGTTGTTGTTATTATCATTATTAACATTATTATCATTATCCTCATCATCTTCAACATCATTAATCTAATATTACAGTTATTATTGGTTTCTAGAAGAAGCGCTCGTTCGTTCGTTCGCTCGTTCTCTCTCTCTCTCTCTCTCTCTCTCTCTCTCTCTCTCTCTCTCTCTCTCTCTGGTAGTTCTCCAATAACAACAACAACAACAACAACAACAACAACAGCTACTACAACTGCTACTACCACTCATTTTCTTGGTTGGCCTGAAGTGGGTGGCGTGAACAAGGATCGCCTCAGGTACTATAGAGTCTACCTACGTATGTATCCTCTTTAATTAACGCTACAGTGAACGTGTATCTGTGCGTGTCCGTGTCCAATAAGCACAGTACACAGATCCGCTTAACAAATGGGTAGATATTTGAATATTCTTTGGCGGAACATCATCTGCTTATGTTTCACGGTAGTAAGGGGGAAGGGCGAGGCAGGAGAAGGGGAGGAAGGGCCCGGTACTGCTGGATGATGGGTGACGAGGTAGAGGAGTGCAGTGAAAGGGAGGTAAATGGGATGAGGGATGAGGGATGGGGGAGGAGAATGAAGGAGAGGGAAAGGGAGGGAATAGGGATGAGGGAGGTTGGCGCGTGGAATGGAGGAGAAGGAAAGGGAAGGAGGAGAGAAGAAAAAAGTTTGGTAGTGAAAGTAAAGTAAGAATAAAGACAAGTATGATGAATTATGAGATGATGTTTCTCTCTCTCTCTCTCTCTCTCTCTCTCTCTCTCTCTCTCTCTCTCTCTCTCTCTCTCTCTCTCTCTCATCGTACTAATGGGTGCAAACCTCCACCACCGTGTAAATAATGAAGAGAAGTGTGTAAATATTTAGAGTTATAGGACCAAACCTCAAAATTTATGAGGTAATGATAGCAATTAGTAAATATGCCGGGAACAGCGGCGATGACGGCTGAGGTGGTGATGGTGGTGGTGATAGTGGTGATGGTGACGGCTGAGATGGTAATGGTGGTGGTGGTGATGATGAGAAGAGGAATAATTTATCTCTGAATGTCTGGAATCTTAGATATATTTCCCTAACACTTTTTACCTCTCTCCCATTCACTTCTAACCTATTTCCCGAACACTTTTCACTTACCTATTCGCTTTCATTAAATAAGTTCCCAAATAGCAATTTTCGTCCCCATCTCCCAAACTGTATTTTTAAGGGAAAGAAGGACCACATTCAAAAACATCTGAACGCATTATCTCAACTCCTTTCAGCAATCTCTGGTGGAAGTTATTGGAGTTTTCAAGTTCGGTGTTTTCTTGATTCTTGAGGTCGTGTAAAAAAAGAAGAATTCCGAATCATCAGGATCTAATAGAAGTTACTTGAGTTTTTATGGATGTGTTAATTATTCCAGTGACCGTTTAACAGGATTCTGGAACATAAGAGGAGAAAAACGCCAATGAGAACCCAAATGAAGATCATCCCTGTGGCCTTTGAAAATAGTCTTGATGAGAGCCTTAGCCCTTTTACTGTTGTGATCATCCCTTGTTAACATTCACAGAAAAGTAAAAAATATTTGCATAGAAAGATAAAAAAAAAGACAGAATAGGATATGAATCTCTTCTTTTTAAGGGTTAACATTCACAGCAGTTTGAAAATTAATTGTATGAAAAAAAAAACAAGAGAAAATGGGAAATGAACTCATCTTTTTCAGGGTTTACGTTAACAGCAGTGTAAAAATTATCTGCATAAACACAGTAAAAAAAGAACAGTAAGTGAATCTCGTGTTTTCCAGGGTACTAGGTATTTGAGAAGCTAGCACCTAAGTATTTTAAAACATGATGATTACTGGGACCCGCCGTCTGGCAGTAAAGAAGGTTAAGGGTCTCAGCACAAGAACCAAACACTTACCTAAGACGAAGCCGAAGTCAGTGCCGTGTCCAGAAGTTGAGACGCGTCCAACATGGCGACTCCTGCGGGTGATATAAAATTCTGTTACGCTGGAACGAGATGGGTTGTGTGAGGTCAGTGTGAGGGAGGGACAAGATGGAGGAGGGTCTAATATGGAAAGGCGAAAGGGAGGAAGAAGAGAGGCAGGGAGAGGAAAAATGAAGGCAAGGAGGGAGGGAGAGGAGGCAGGTGGAAGGAGCAGAGAAGATTGTTGGGTAAGAGAGATGAGAAGTGAATGATGGCTATGAAAAAAAAAATGAATGAGTTCATGAAGGAAGGAGGTGAAGTGGGAAGGAGGGAGGGAGGGAGAGAGAGAGGCTAAGAGTAAGGAGAAGCCATGAAACCAAGCTATCAAACGAAGAGACGAAGGAGGGAAGGAGGGAGGGAAGGAAAGGGAGAAAGAAGTCAAGAAGGGAGAAAAGATGATAGGAAGGAAAGCTGTCGAAAAGAAAAGGAAGAAGCAAGAAAAGGAATGATTAAATAAAGGGATAATAAAGGAGCAAAAAAAAAAAATAGTAGAAAAAGAAAAGGATAAGAGAGAGAGAGAGAGAGAGAGAGAGAGAGAGAGAGAGAGAGAGAGAGAGAGAGAGAGAGAGAGAGAGAGAGAGAGAGAGAGAGAGAGGAATAACCTTTTCTTCAGTATCTAATCAGACACCAATTGAAAACTTCCTTAGGCTTCGTCAGTATTGCTCCCAGAAGTTCCCTACCTCCTCCTCCTTTTCCTCCTACTTATCATACCCAAATAATTCACCAGAACTTTAATTCATGTAAGCGGAGTAGACTTAAGTAATGGTGATGGTGGTGATAGAAGTAGTAGTAGTAGTAGTAGTAGTAGTAGTAGTAGTAGTAGTAGTAGTAGTAGTAGTAGTAGTAGTAGTAGTAGTAATAGTAGTAGTAGTAGTAGAAGCAGCAGCAGTAATAGTAGCAATACCGTATAGCTACGACTTCAAAGTTTTCTCATTAAAACAAGTGCAGACTCGTGATGAACTTAAAAAAAAATGATAAAAATTAAAAAAAAACTTTAAAATGATCGGAGAAAGGTCACTGTATCGATCCGTGCCATTTCTGTAATTCGTGTTAAGTTTACCAGCTCTTGTATTTTATTGCTCTGGCGAATCCTACCTTGCACCTGATACACACCTCTTTCTCTCTTTGTTCTGATTAAAACTTCTTTGTTTGTTACCTAACTTCCTCTTCATCTTTATCCTGATCCAATTTACTTCTCTATTTTCAAGCTTCTTATCCTTGTTATTGCGTTCTTTCCCGTTCCTCTCTTTTTTTTTTTCTCCACCTACTTTTTCTTTGTTTTTATTTTGTTTACTTTTCATCTTCCAGTTTATTATTATTCTTCCATTTTTTTTTCCATTCCTGCTATTTCTTCAACTCGTCACCTAATTTCGTCTTCGTCGTCAGTCTAATCCTTTTTAACGTCTTTATTTTAGCTTGATGTTTTATTCTGTCTTTTTCTCCACGTCCTTCTCTTTTCCTCCTTATTCCTTCATAATACCACCTAATTTTCTCCTCTTCTTACTTATTCTAATCTTCTGTAAGCTTTAATTTCAGTTCTTTATTCATATTCTCATTCTTCCATTCTCTCTCTCTCTCTCTCTCTCTCTCTCTCTCTCTCTCTCTCTCTCTCTCTCTCTCTCTCTCTCCTAATTCCACGTCCATCTTTACTCCTCATTCTCTCTTCACCTGATTTCTTTTTCGTTCTTATTCTAATCATCTTTATGGGTTTATGTGGATCTTCCATTTTTATTCTGTCTATTCCTCTCACCTCACGTTAGTCTTTAGTCCTGCTCATTTCCTTTTATTTCTTCACCTTATTTTGCCACCATCTTTTATTTACGTCTTTGTCTTGGATCAATCTTTATTTATTTTTTGTTTTGTTTTGTCATCACATCTATCTTTACTTCTGCTTTCCATTCCCTTGTACCTTGATAACGTCTTTCTCTCTAATCATAGCTCACCGGCACTCAATTCCTCTCTCTCACCTACTCTCGCTCTTATTTCCATTCCGTAATATCATCCCAGCCTCGTCCTGCCTTTCTTTTATATGATTTCGTGTTTTTATTTATTCCTGGTCTATTAATAATCTTGAGCCACTTTTCATCTGTCTTATTTCCTATTCCTTACCTAGAACCATTTTTACTTGTTTTATTTCCTAACTTTTTTTCATCTATTCTTAGTCTGATTGTATTCTTGAACTATTTTTTCTATCTTATATTCTATTCATTATCTGTCTTTTTGTTTATTACTCGTTTATTTTTGTTCCCTTTCTTTTTTACGTGTTCTTTTCCTGCATTTTTTTTATTTCCTTAATGCTGGTTTTCTCCTTTAACTATGCTGTCATTCACCTATTCTGCTATATCTTTTATGCATTACACTTCCTATCACTTACCTATCCTACCTTCATGTGTGTTTCCTATACATACCTATCCTATCCCCTAATCTTCTATCTTTACGTATCATTTTCTATTCCTCATTCATCCAGCACATATTCATCACCTATCCTTCACTCTCCTATTCCTTATCCCCTACCTATCACACCATCTCCCTCTGCCCTCAGAACGTACCTAACACTTCCCTATTCTTAACCATATCCAATTTCCCATACCTCTGACACTTCATATCTTTCTCCTCCTTTTTTTTTTTCCCTTCCCAGAACCAATCATCTCATCCTTTCTACGCTCTACTTCCACTTTCCATCCCTTCTCCTCCTCTTCCTCCTCCTCCTTTGTCTCATACCAGTGGGTGGCGACGCTCGATCAGTCATATATAGAGGCGTTGCGTCCTCTCAATCATCTGTTTTTTCCATTGACTTCACGTATAGGCTGTGTGTGTGTATGTATGTGAGATGAAAGATCCAAGTCAATGTCCGCTCTCTCTCTCTCTCTCTCTCTCTCTCTCTCTCTCTCTCTCTCTCTCTCTCTCTCTCTCTCTCTCTCTCTTCCCCTCTGTATATTACTCGCAGATTCATCAGTCTATTTCCCTTCCTTTCTTTCCTTTCCAGCTGCTCCTCATTTCTCTCTCTCTTTCTCTCTCTCCCATCCGGCAATCACGGAACTCCAAAGGTTGAATCAGGCGTGACATTGGCTGGGCCGCTTAACTTTTCATCGCAGCAAAGATATACATTATTCACTGCCAGATACCTAGCCCATCTGTCACGGTCAAGCTTCCTGATGAATTGCACAGGTGAGTAGGGAATGTTTTTCTTTTAATCTATATATATATATTTTTTTTTTTTTGTCTCTTCTGTGGGGAGGTAAGAGAAGCTTGATGTACATTCGTCTGTAGGAAATAAAATAACACTCTATTTACAGCATGGAAATGAAGGATAGGCAGGAAGGGAAACACTCCTATAGACATGGTGAAAAGAATACCTCATATTTAACGTAAGAATTAGGGATAGATTAAACAAAACGTCACCAACAAAGAGCGAGGGATTTCAACTAAGACATCTTAGTTATAGCCAAGGATAAAATCTGGCTATTAATGAACTATCAGCTGTGGTGGCTGCTGTATCAGTACTAATAGCGGAAACAGAATCTTGGGTAGGCGAGAGTAACATTACAGCGCATCATTCATATGGACAGCACTAGTGAAGGTTGGAATGGAAAGATGAGTACAAAGCAACATTTACAAGGAGGGAAGAATGATACACAATATCAAGAGTACAAATAGATGCGGCGAGCTTATCCTTTACATTTGATACTGCCACCCTAACACACACCTGGGGAAGCACAGTGTCTTAGGGAGTCTGGCGAGGTGAGGAGCAATCCCAAGCATATGTGGAGGGATGGAGAGGACACTGAGCCACCAGGATGAAGGATGAAGGAAGGAGGAAGGGAGCCATGAACCATATGAAGGAAAGCGGGGAGGAGGGAGGAAGAGAGAGAGAGAAAAAAAAAAAGGAAAGGCGGTCAAGCGGAAGGACCATGAGCCACCTGGAGGAAAGAAGGAAGGAAGGGGGAAGGAGGATGAGGAAGAGTAGAGGAGGGGAGGAGGAGGAAGAGAACATTTTCTGCCCCAAGCCGTAAAAGAGGACGCGCAACGAAATAGCCGCCTCCTTGCTGGTCTTTTATTGGGGACATAAAGGTCAACGCGAGGATCCCCCACTGCAGGAAATTCTCATCTCTGTATTGCTGGTGCGGCTGGCGGCTCGCGGCTCGCTCAAAAATTCAATCGTGTTGCTTTCCCTCAATTGGGGTCAGTTTCCAGTGCCTTTGTACACAGAAATCCCTTGGTATCACTGGCAGACTGGCGAAAAGGTGCAAAAGGTGCAGTTTTCTACACTTCACCACCACCAGCGCCACCACCACCACCATCACCACAGTCAGAAGCGATATAAAGGTGTTTAAATAACGTGGTTTTCTCCGACTCACCCCCGCGCCACCATCATCACAGACAGGTAAAGAAGACAGGTGTTTTAGAAAGTTGCTCCCTTGCCACCACGAACAGGTACAAGAGATAAATACTTAGAGATATTTTTTTCTTTTTTATCACCACCACCACCACGACGACCACGAACTCAAAAACCTAAATTCAGACACACACGCAGGTACGAGCACGACAAGAGTAACAGAGCAACGACCACTGCCTAGTAGAAATGATTTTGATATTCTATTGTACTTTTTGGGTGTATATCGGCAGTTTAATATTTCCTTCCTTTTCTACACTTGGACAGTCTTTATATATAAACAAGTGGAAGGAAAAAGAAAGAAAGAAAAATATTGCTCGTTTCACTAGTACAGGCAAAAAGATTACCAATTCTAAGCCACAAATAAACTCCAGGTAGATGTAAATTAAGGAACCATCTCTCTCTCTCTTTCTCTCTCTCTCTCTCTCTCTCTCTCATACACACACACAAAATGAAAACTCCGCGCATTACAAAAAAAAAAAAAAAAAAACAGAAAAATTAAACTGCATGCAATCTTTCTATATTTGGTGCATGCTTTGATTCCGCCAAATTGCCAGTCACAGGAGCCAGTTCGTTCATCATGTGCTGCGGGACCAATGCCAACTTGATTCACAGCCTGGTCAAGCTTAATCCGAAAAAACACCCACGCTTGAAATTAACCTGCAACTGAAAATGGGAAACAAAAAAAAAAAAAAGGAAAAATAAAGGTTGCACCACTGCCTATCTCTACTGTACACTCACTCACTCATACACACACACACACACACACACACACACACACACACACACACATGTATATATCTGCCATCCTACGTGCTGAGTGAAAATAAAAGAGAAATATTCACATGTACGAATACTGAAAGAGACGAAAGAAAATGTTTGTATTATGAAAAATGACACTGTTTATTGGTGTTGTCCTGTGTGAATGTGTGAATGTGTGTGTGTGTGTGTGTGTGTGTGTGTGTGTGTGTGTGTGTGTGAGGAGGCAAGAACGGTAGGAGGTCGTCTTCTAACTTCATACAGCAGCAGATGTTACACAAGATGAATGGACGGGGGTTGTATGGTATATATCAAAGGAGGATGGGAAGATTATGACTAGGGAGGATAGCCTAGCTTATCATCTGCAGGAGGAGGAGGAGGAGGAGGAGGAGGAGGAGGAGGAGGAGGAGGAGGAGAAGGAAGAGGAGTGGTGGTGGTGGTGGTGGTGATAGTAGTAGTAGTAGTAGTAGTAGTAGTAGTAGTAGTAGTAGTAGTAGTAGTAGTAGTAGTAGTAGTAGTAGTAGTAGTAGTAGTAGGAGCAGCAGCAGCAGAAACGGAACAGCAATTGCAGCAGCATGAGAGAGAGAGAGAGAGAGAGAGAGAGAGAGAGAGAGAGAGAGAGAGAGAGAGAGAGAGAGAGAGAGAGAGAGAGAGAGAGAGAGAGAGAGAGAGAGAGAGAATCCCTTTGCATGTGTGTATGTCTGTATGGAGGAACAAGATATTCACCACGTCGCCATGAACACAACACCTCTGCACACCACACACCATCTTAAAACAAAGCACTGTAGCAAACATATCACTATCCCTGCATTAAAAGCGCACACAATAATGGCGATGCATGCACACACCATCACGGATTTCAGAGCGATGGAAATGTACATCGTGTTATTACTACTATTAGTCGTAAAAAAGCAAAAAAAACTTAATGCATTCTTTCTATTTTTTGTTAACAACCTCGCATTAAAAATTAGCAGGGCATTATTGAAAATTTCTTTTGGCGCTAATTATGTAAATGCGCTAAACCACAATAATCCTGGTGTTCAAAATGATACGATTATGACCAAGGGTGGGAAGGGATGGGAAGGGTGGGGGGGGGGGGTGAGAAGGGGACGGGAGGGGTTCGGGATATGGGGACGGGAGGTGGCGGAGAGAGAACGGGAAGGCGAGAGTATCACCGACACTCACTTCTGTTTCCATTTCTTAGTTTAAATTTTGTTATTCAGATGTTATAGATTGTGTGCTATGCTACTGTGGCTACTTAGTACGAAAACTTCCTCCCAATATGCTATACACTGTTACCATTACCGCCTCGTTATATTTCACGTTACCACAGTTGTTGTATTCAGTACCGAATGCTTTCTATGGAGGTGTAAAGAAAAGCTGATATGTTCTTATGCTCATACACTATTTCTGCAGTGATATTTATAGATGTTGGTGTTGCGACAAAGGTTAAAGGGCGAATATTGTTTTATGTAAGTAAAATAATAAATGCAACAAATCTAGACATCTTTTCAAAACGTCGTATTCATATATCAGGGATGAAATGTTGCGGATGTGATTAATATCAGAGAAAAATGAGGAATGGCAGGAAGAAAAGAAAGGAATAATGTTAGGGGAAGAAAATGCAAGAATTAATGGAAGAAATCTGTGAAAACTAAGAAGAGAAATGATGGAACGAAGAGAAGGAAAAAAAAGTATGTGATAAAAGTGAGAATAAGAAACGGAGGGAAGATGCACACACACACACACACACACACACACACACACACACACACACACACACACACACACACACACACACACACACACACACACACACACTTTTTGAATTCTTTTTCCTGTAGTTATATTTTTGTAAGCAGCATTTCGAGCATTTTTTTTTCCAATATATACCACCTTCCCAAGACTCTCTCTCTCTCTCTCTCTCTCTCTCTCTCTCTCTCTCTCTCTCTCTCCCCCCAGTACGTTTTCCTCCAGCTTGTTCTTCACACACACGACGGGTCACCAATGAAGACTTGCGAGGGCTTGGGGACGCGGCCTGTATGGGTCCCCTGAGCGGGTTAGCGCCCAATAACTTCCTTAGGTCTCTGCCGCCTCACGCTGGGCTGATCCGGGAAAGTACTCTAAACGGTGGGCGCCTCTGATAAATGTGCGCTCCTGTGAGGTTCCCCGTTTTCTGTTCAGTGTGTTATTGGTGGAATGAGGTTAAAAGGAGACATTCTTCATTGCCTTGGGTCGTTTAGTTGTTTGCGTGTTTATTTATTTATTTTTTATTTATTTTTTAGTGGAATAGTGCGTTGTATTGTGGATGTAGTTTATTTGAGTTTGATTGTAAATGAGGTGGGTTTGATTATGTGTGATAGTTTTTCAGTGTAATAGTGACAACATTGCTTTTACTGCTGCTACTACCGCTACTAGCTACTACCACTACTACTACTACTAACATTACTTTCCTCTTATATTTTTTTTTCTCCGTGCGAGGGGAAAAATTATGTTCCATATAGTAATAAGTGGAAAAAGTGCGTCTCTCTCTCTCTCTCTCTCTCTCTCTCTCTCTCTCTCTCTCTCTCTCTCTCTCTCTCTCTCGTTTCCTTCCCATTTTTTTTCCTTTTTTTTCTCGTGTTTTATGCTCGCCTTCTCGTTACCTTTTTCTTTAACTCTTCCCTTTCCCTCTCTCTCTCTCTCTCCTCCTCTCTCTCATCTCTCTCTCTCTCTCTCTCCCTCTTCTCCCTCTCGTCTCTCTCTCTCTCTCTCACACACACTCTCACACAATTGCAGGAGGGAAGGAGGCAGGGGCGGAGGCTGCTATCTCTACAACCGTCCGCCGGGGGATTGATGCTCTCCTGATGGCGTGCAAAAAAATGCCTTAATGATCCCCGAACACGATTTACGGGCGAGTCGTGAGGAAGCTGGAGTCCCGCGGCGGCCTAAATGTTTTCAAGCACACGCACACACACACACACACACTCACACACACACACACACACACACACTGATATGTTACCATTATTTACTAAAAATTCGTGTCTCCTTTTTTGTTTATTTTGTCTGTTTTTTTTTTTTTTTTTATGCTTTGCTAACAGTATCGTCTTTTAACACTGAATATAGAACAATTTTTCCTCAATGATAATTTTCCGCGTGTTTTGAAAAATATTAAAGTTGTTTTTCACTTCTTGTTTAGTTTTATGAAGCCAAATATTTTCTCTTTTTTATTCCGAAGTATAAAATGTGTTTTCTTTGTTTCTTTTTTTAACACACCAACTTTTCTCTACAGGTTTCCGTAATGCTTTGCTTGTTTTCATCCTCTAGTTGTGAAATATTACAACTCATTCCGTTGACAGAGATGTACAGGTAAAAATGGAATGAAAATACAAAGACAAAAAATAAATCAGTAGAAATACAAAAATATACAGAATGTCTATGTGGAATTAAGAATATGTAAAATGTATATACGGGTAGAAATACTAATACACAAGAAAATATATACAGGTAAAAAAAAACGGATGCATAAAAATAGTACAAAGGTAGATTTAACCAAACGTATAGTACTAGGAATTCAATTATTTTAGAATCAGAGAGAGAGAGAGAGAGAGAGAGAGAGAGAGAGAGAGAGAGAGAGAGAGAGAGAGAGAGAGAGAGAGAGAGAGAGAGAGAGAGAGTTTGCTTGTACACAGTTCTAGAAACACCTGAGGCTGGTGTTCTTGTTGTGCCCTTGTTTCAGGACAAGCTCTGATGACCTTTAGCGTTCTCTCTCTCTCTCTCTCTCTCTCTCTCTCTCTCTCTCTCTCTCTCTCTCTCTCACTATGAAAGCCTTATTTATTCTTTCTGCTATTTCTTGTTTGCCTGAAGCGGTCACATGAAAAACAACCTCCAAGTTTTCGTGACATAAAATGTATTCGGTTTGTGAAGGGATTACAGGGGATCCAGGGGGACAGACG
>NC_087173.1:5087985-5090485 GCF_035594125.1 Scylla paramamosain
CACTCACTCACACACACACACACACACACACACACACACACACACGTATATGCACTATGTTTTCATCCACACATCATTTACCTTTTGAGCGCCGTTGTGTTGCTGTGTTCAGGCATTCGTTTATTTCCAGTGCGGCAGCAACAGCAACAGCAGCAGCGACAACAGCAGCAGCAGGAGAGCAGTAACAGCAACATGGCGGCGGCGGCGTCAGAATTTATGGGGCGGGAGCATACATGGGGTGTGTTATGAATGACTGGAATTTAGGGGCGGGTGAGGTATTCAATTTGCCGCAGAGTACCCCGCCTGCCACCTACATTCCGTGCTAACCGGTGTTACAGGTGAATTACGGCTCAGTTAACACCACGTCCTAAATCACCATCTGAGTCAGTGAGCTTTCAAGGCGGCCGTCCATATTGCGTTCCTCAAGGGGAGCGTCCGGCGTTGTTCTTCCTGTTGTCGATGCTGGCCTGGGCTGGACTAGCTTGAGGTGGGCTGGGCTGGGCAGGGCAGGGCAGGGTTGGGATGGGATGGGTGGTGCCGCGGCGGGTGAGACGGCAAGGCAGGTAAGGCAAGGCAGGTACTGATGGTAAAAATGGCCAGCAAGGAGGAAGGGTCGGTGGTGGTGAGTATAGGTGCAGGTAATAGACGTATATGGGTGACAGATATGGGCGGGTTGGGAATAGTATACAAGTAAGAAGCAAAGAGGTGAAGATGAGAGAGGTAGGTAAAAAAGAGGGTGAGGAAAGGCAAGTAGAAGACGTAGGAAGGCAGACAAGAAGGTAAGGCGTCATGATTGAAGGCGAGGAAAAAGAGGTATGAAAGAAACAGAGGCAAGCAGGAAGAGAAACAGACAGGAAGTAAAAACGTAAGCAGTGTGAGGCGGCAAGCAGGGAGTGAGGAAGGAAAATAATAAAGGACTGACTGTTTGATTTAATGCCGCGAAGAAAAAAAATATCGTACAGCAACAAATCGGGAAAGGCAGGTAAGAGGAAGAGGGAACGGCTGCAGGAGGGAATTAAGGGCGGGTAGGAGAAGCAGGTAAGGGATGACGGAAAGAAGAGATCAAATACATCACTAAAAATTCTAGAAAGAGGCTTACGGCTGGCGAGCAAGGCTTAATAACCACGCGAATACTGATATGAACTCACCTGCAAACCACTCCAAATAAATTTCTTAACCTGTTTGCTTGGCTGAAGGGAAATCCACACTTTTGCGCGTTTCGTCCTCGTGGCACACTTTAGGTGAGGCAAGAAGCAAACATATCTTATTCATCTCACGCAGAAAAGTTAGAGCGTCATTTTTCAATTCCTTTCGTCCACTTTTTTCAGTATTCTTTATTCGGCTTTCGACGAATAACACTTGTATATTTTTCGTTATATATAGGGCGCGTGTCACTTTTTTAAGCAAAGTGGCTGCTGTATTTCGTTAGTGACTTTCCGCTTTATTTATATTTTTTTTCGCCCTCATTTATTTTGGTAAAGAGATTAGTGGCAAAATTCAGTGGATAACACCATTTTTTCCGTCACATTTTGGGCATGCGTCACTTATTTTTCCTGTTTAATCGCTCGCATTTCGTTAGTAACTTTTTTATAGCTTTTATTCCCTTATTTATTTTCTCATTTGTTTTTAGTAGGAGAATCATAACGCACTCCAGTAACTTTCTTGTTAAAGAGAGGAATATAAATCTCTGTTGTGTCACGCTTGAAAAGAAATGGCATCGTTTGCTGATATTTCTTGTTACATGAAAGATTAAATGCATGTTCTAGATCAAAAATATACTTTTCAAAACTTATGATATATTTTTTTCCTCTTTAATACACAATGTCTCTTATTGTGAATAGAAGGCATTTGTGCTAGCAATTTATCAACGATTATATTATTCTTTTAACTTCTCTAATCTATTATGCTTCTGATTCTTTCTCTAAGTGGAATAATGCCTCACTAATTCTTATTTATAGTTATAAACAAGAGTTTTTTGCTGTTCTTGTGTGTTGCTGCACTTGCTCGTAACATGCGATTCTTTTCAGCATAATAAATAATGTGCTTGTTTCTTTCTATCAGCGGAGTGACAATCGGCAGGAATCTCACCAATTTCTATTTACATTTACAAGGAAGATGATTACGTACATATTGCAGTGTGTTGTTAGACTTAGCATCTCACATATTCCTCTCGTCGTAACACATGACGTGTCTATTTCTTTCTCTAAGCGGAGTGACAATCGGCGATAATCCCACTCATTCCTATTCACAACTGCATAGAAAATTATTTTGCGTGTTTCAGAGTGTTGATGCACTTAACATGATTCCTTTCAGCGTAATGCATATCGCTCTTGTTTCTTCCTCTGATTGGAGTGACAATCGTGAGAATTTCTCTTTGATTCCTATTTACAGTTGGAGAAATCAGCTTATGTGCTTGTTTCACTGTGTTGCTGCACTCAGTGCTTACAATATTCTTTTCACCTTGATGCATAACGTGCCTGTTTTTTTTTTGTTAGTGGAG